>NC_088417.1:17902277-18029777 GCF_034236695.1 Oncorhynchus nerka | reverse complement strand
ACCCCTCTACTCCCTCCCTATTATCCCTCTTGGTCCCAGAGCAGGGAAGCAAGGTGGCCCCCTTCCACCAAATGGGAGAGACTGGAAAAACAGTGCAAACACTGAAGCAGACACACACACACATCTTACACACACACACACACTCAGTCAGTCACTAGTGCCCCTTGCTCACACCCTCAGGGCTCCAGCCCGCTTTCAAGGAAAATTTGACACAAGCAATTATTGGGTGCTTGGGAATGACAGGTCTATTTCCAGGTTTCAACAGGAGCGGAGAGGAGAAATGACAATCATCTGGAATGATGGAATTACTGCCCAGCCTCAGTGGCTGGCTCTCTCTCTTCCTCTCTCTCCCTCTGTCTTTCTCTCTCTTCCTCTCTCTCTTTCTCCCTCTCTTCCTCTCTTTTCCTCTCTCTTTCTCTCTCTCTTTCTCCCTCTCTTCCTCTCTTTTCCTCTCTCTTTCTCTCTCTTTCTCTCTCTTTTTCTCTCTTTCTCTCTCTTTCTCTCTCTTCCTCTCTCTTTTTCTCTCTTTCTCTCTCTTTCTCTTTTTCTCTCTTTCTCTCTCTTCCTCTCTTTTCCTCTCTCTTCCTCTGTCTTTCTCTGTCTTTCTCTCTCTTCCTCTCTCTTTTTCTGTCTTTCTCTCTCTTCCTCTCTCTTTTTCTCTCTTCCTCTATTTCTCCCTCCAGGCTTTTCAAACAAGTGCACCCAATCAGGCCTTTCCCTGGATGTTTATCATCTCTCCACTCCTCCATCTCTCCTCTCTTTACTGCTTTAAGAAGAAGGGATGTGAATCTAAGGCATACCAATAGACAGTTCCTGGTCAAGCGTGAAAGAGAGGTGCCAGTGCAGTAGCTTTGGATGATTATTTTACAGAGGAATGAGACAAAAGGATAGTTTATGTCAGAGGGGTGGGAGATGTCCCTGGGACATTTTAGACTTGACGTTTTAGGATGCATGTATGATCTTTAAATTCGACTACATTGGGTCGTGGAAAATGTCATTAAACTATTTGGGAGAAAATTCTGTGTATATCAACAGATGTATACTTTTATTAAGTACTTTTCTTTCTATAAAAATATCCTTTGATATTTATTGTGGATGTTAAATGGTTAATTTATTCAATTTATTCATAAATACAATTTCCAAAATAAAGATTATCTCAAAAATAAAGTCCAAATATCATTCAGAAGGCTGTTGGTGGAATTCTTCGCCCCGTTAAATCTTTCACTTTAGTGAAGAAGAAATAAATAAAGAACAGGGAGAGAAAGTCTGGTGTGTGGCAGACACGTTACACAACACTGGTAATGAAGCATTGGCAGAAAGTGATAATTATTTTAATTAATGATAATGGTTTTAATGATTCAACATTTTGGCTAATTGATTATGATTGATTGCACATTACTAAACAAGGAGAGTGAATCAGGGAGGTAATCAGGGAGATGACAGCTACAGGTCAACACTACAGCGTGATGGAACATACAGTATACATACTAATCAGTTCTAGAGGGAGGGAGGGAGGGAGGGAGGGAGATGTAGAGACAGGGAGGGAGGGAGGGAGGGAGGGAGGGAGGGAGGGAGGGAGGGAGGAGATGTAGAGACAGAGGGATGGAGGGATGGAGGAGTGATGTAGAGACGGGGGAGGGAGGGAGGGAGGGAGGGAGGGAGGAGGGAGGAGGGAGGGAGGGAGGGAGGGAGGGAGGGAAATGTAGAGACAGAGGGAAGGAGGGATGGAGGAGAGATGGCATGATGGAGAGAGAAAGTGAGTAACAGAGTGAGAAAGATAGAGAGAAATTAGAATGAGTGTAACAGAGACAAAAGAAAAGTGCAAGACTAAGACAATACAATTAAAATTAAATAATGTAACAGAGATAGCCTGCAGAGTTCTGTCATGCTAAACTAGATAACCTCAATCTCACACAAATGATCAAGGAACCTACCAGGTACAACCCTAAATCCGTACACACGGACACCCTCATATATATCATCCTGACCAACCTGCCCTCTAAATACACCTCTGCTGTCTTCAACCAGGATCTCAGCGATCACTGCCTCATTGCCTGTAATGGGTCCGTGGTCAAACGACCACTCCTCATCAATGTCAAACGCTCCCTAAAACACTTCAGCAAGCAGGCCTTTCTAATTGACCTGGCCCGGGTATCGTGGAAGGATATTGACCTCATCCCATCAGCAGAGGATGCCTGGTTATTCTTTAAACATGCTTTCCTCATTAAACAAGTATGCTACAATAAATTTAAAAAATTGAACTAAGAACAGATATAGCCCTTGGTTCACTCCAAACTTGACACAAAAACATCCTGTGGCGTACTGCATTAGCATCGAATAGTCCTCGCAAATTGCAACTTTTCAGGGAAGTCAGGAACCAATATACACAGGCAGTGTGTATATTGGAAAGCAAAGGCTAGCTTTCTCAAACAGAAATTTGCATCCTGTAGAACAATCTCTAAAAAGTTCTGGGACACTGTAAAGTCCATGTAGAATAAGAGCACCTCCTCCCAGCTGCCCACTGCACTGAGGCTAGGAAACACTGTCACCACCGATAAATCTACGATAATGAAACATTTCAATAAGCATTTTTCCACGGCTGGCCATGCTTTCCACCTGGCAACCCCTACCTCGGTCAACAGCTCTGAATCCCCCACAGCAACTTGCCCAAGCGTCACAAATTCCTCGTTCACCCAAATCCAGATAGCTGATGTTCTGAAAGAGCTGCAATATCTGGACCCCTTAAATAAATCAGCATGGGCTAGACAATCTGGACCCTCTCTTTCTAAAATTATCCATCGCAATTGTTGCAACCCCTATTACTAGACTGTTCAACCTCTCTTTCGTATCGTCTGAGATCCCTAAAGATTGGAAAGCTGCCACGGTCATCCCCCTCTTCAAAGGGGGAGACATTCTAGACGCAAACTGTTACAGACATATCCATCCTACCCTGCCTTTCTAAAGTCTTTGAAAGCCAAGTTAACAACCAGATCACCGACCATTTCGAATCCCATCGTACCTTCTCCGCTGTGTAATCTGGTTTCCGAGCGGGTCATGGGATGCACCTCATCCACACTCAAGGTCCTTAACGATATCATAACCACCACCAAAGACAATACTGTGCAGCCATCTTCATCGACCTGGCCAAGGCTTTCGACTCCATCAATCACCGCATTCTTATCGGCAGACTCAACAGCCTTGGTTTCTCAAATGACTGCCTTGCCTGGTTCACCAACTACTTCTCAGATTGAGTTCAGTGTGTCAAATCGGAGGGCCTGTTGTCCGGACCTCTGGCAGTCTCTATGGGGGTGCCACAG
Organism: Oncorhynchus nerka; assembly: GCF_034236695.1. NCBI lineage: Eukaryota > Metazoa > Chordata > Actinopteri > Salmoniformes > Salmonidae > Oncorhynchus > Oncorhynchus nerka. The sequence goes on along the minus strand of NC_088417.1, from coordinate 18,026,460 downwards.
TGTTCAATTCTCGGGCCGACTCTCTTGTTTGTATACATCAATGATGTCGCTCTTGCTGCTGGTGATTCTTTGATCCACCTCTAAGCAGACAACACCATTCAGTATACTTCTGGCCCTTCTTTTGACACTGTGTTAACAAAACTCCAGGCGAGCTTCAATGCCATACAACACTCCTTCCATGGCCTCCAACTGCTCTTAAATGCAAGTAAAACTAAATGCATGCTCTTCAACCGATCACTGCCCGCACCTGCCGCCCATCTAGCATCACTACTCTGGACAGTTCTGACTTAGAATATGTGGACAACTACAATTACCTAGGTGTCTGGCTTAGACTCCTTCCAGACTCACATTAAGCATCTCCAATCCAAAATTAAATCTAGAATCGGCATCCTATTTCTCAACAAAGCATCCTTCACTCCCTTCACTAAAACTGACTATCCTACCGATCCTTGACTTGGGCGATGTCATTTACAAAATAGCCTCTAACACTCTACTCAGCAAATTGGACGCAGTCTATCACAGTGCCATCCGTTTTGTCACCAAAGCCGCATATACTACCCACCCCTGCGACCTGAATGTTCTCGTTGGCTGTCCCTCGTTTCATATTCGTCGCCAAACCCACTGGCTCCAGGTCATCTATAAGTCTTTGCTAGGTAAAGACCCGCCTTATCTCAGGTCACTGGTCACCATAGCAGCACCCACTCGTAGCACGCGCTCCAGCAGGTATATTTCACTGGTCATCCCTAAAGCCAACTCCTCCTTTGGCCGCCTTTCCTTCCAATTCTCTGCTGCTAATGACTGGAACGAATTTCAAAAATCACTGAAGCTGGAGTCTTATATCTCCCTTACTAGCTTTAAGCATCAGCTGTCAGAGCAGCTTAGCAATCATTGCACCTGTACACAGCCCATCTGTAAATAGCCCACCCAACTACCTCGTCCCCATATATATATTTTTTTTTTGCTCCTTTGCACCCCAGTTTCTCTACTTGCACATTCATCTTCTGCACATCTACCACTCCAGTGTTAAATTGCTAAATTGTAATTACTTCACCACTATGGCCTTTTTATTGCCTTACCTCCCTAATCTTTTGCACACACTGTATATACAGTATATAACAAAAGTGAGTACACCCCTCACATTTTTGTAAATATTTGAGTATATCTTTTCATGTGACAACACTGAAGAAATGACACTTTGCTACAATGTAAAGTAGTGAGTGTACAGCTTGTATAACAGTGTAAATTTGCTGTCCCCTCAAAATAACTCAACACACAGCCATTAATGTCTAAACCACTGGCAACAAAGTGAGTACACCCCTAAGTGAAAATGTCCAAATTGGGCCCAATTAGCCATTTTCCCTCCCAGGAGTCATGTGACTCGTCAGTGCTACAAGGTCTCAGGTGTGAATGGGGAGCAGGTGTGTTAAATTTGGTGTCATCGCTCTCACACTCCCTCATACTGACTGGTCACTGGAAGTTCAACATGGCACTTCATGGCAAAGAACTCTCTGAGGATCTGAAAAAAATAACTGTTGCTCTACATAAAGATAGCCTGGGCTATAAGAAGATTGCCAAGACCCTGAAACTGAGCTGCAGCACGGTGGCCAAGACCATACAGCGGTTTAACTGGACAGGTTCCACTCAGAACAGGCCTCGCCGTGGTCGACCAAAGAAGTTGAGTGCACGTGCTCAGCGTCATATCCAGAGGTTGTCTTTGGGAAATAGACATATGAGTGCTGCCAGCATTGCTGCAGAGGTTGAATAGGTGGGGGGTCAGCATGTCAGTGCTCAGACCATACGCCGTACACTGCATCAAATTGGTCTGCATGGCTGTCGTCCCAGAAGGAAGCCTCTTCTAAAGATGATGCACAAGAAAGCCCGCAAACAGTTTGCTGAAGACAAGCAGACTAAGGACACGGATTACTGGAACCATGTCCTGTGGTCTGATGAGACCAAGATAAACTTATTTGGTTCAGATGGTGTCAAGCGTGTGTGGCGGCAACCAGGTGAGGAGTACAAAGACAAGTGTGTCTTGCCTACAGTCAAGCATGGTGGTGGGAGTGTCATGGTCTGGGGCTGCATAAGTGCTGCCGGCACTGGGGAGCTACAGTTCATTGAGGGAACCATGAATGCCAACATGTACTGTGACATACTGAAGCAGAGCATGACTGGGCCGCAGATCAGTACTCCAACATGATAACGACCCCAAACACACCTCCAAGACGACCCCTGCCTTGCTAAAGAAGCTGAGGGTAAAGGTGATGGACTGGCCAAGCATGTCTCCAGACCTAAACCCTATTGAGCATATGTGGGGCATCCTCAAATGGAAGGTGGAGGAGTGCAAGGTCTCTAACATCCACCAGCTCCGTGATGTCGTCATGGAGGAGTGGAAGAGGACTCCAGTGGCAACCTGTGAAGCTCTGGTGAACTCCATGCCCAAGAGGGTTAAGGCAGTGCTGGAAAATGATGGTGGCCACACAAAATATTGACACTTTGGACATTTTCACTTCGGGGTGTACTCACTTTTGTTGCCAGCGGTTTAGACATTAATGGCATTGTGTTGAGCTATTTTGAAGGGACAGCAAATGTACACTGTTCTACAAGCTGTACACTCACTACTTTACATTGTAGCAAAGTGTCATTTCTTCAGTGTTGTCACATGAAAAGATATACTCAAATATTTATAAAAATGTGAGGGGTGTACTCACTTTTGTGATATACTGTATATTTTTCCATTGTGTTATTGACTCTACATTTGTTTATTCCATGTGTAACTCTGTATTGTCTGTGTCACACTGCATTGCTTTATCTTGGCCAGGTCGCAGTTGTAAATGAGAACTTGTTCTCAACTGGTCTACCTGGTTAAATAAAGCTGAAATACATTTTATTATTTTTTAAGTATCGATGTTTTGCATGTAATAGCCTTTACATTTGTGTGTGTGTGTGTGTGTGTGTTTGTGTTGGTATTATTAGTGGCCATCTGAAGTGTAATCTGCCCATTATAATTACAGAAGTGCTCTCCCTTCACCACAGAGACATTATAAAGTGCTCTCCATTCACCACAGAGACATTATAAAGTGCTCTCCCTTCACCACAGAGACATTATAAAGTGCTCTCCCTTCACCACAGAGACATTATAAAGTGCTCTCCATTCACCACAGAGACATTATAAAGTGCTCTCCCTTCACCACAGAGACATTATAAAGTGCTCTCCCTTCACCACAGAGACATTATAAAGTGCTCTCCATTCACCACAGTGTCACGCCCTGACCTTAGAGATCCCTATTATTCTCTATGTTTGGTTAGGTCAGGGTGTGACTCGGGTGGGAAAGTCTATGTTTTCTATTTCTTTGTTTTTTGCCGTGTGTGTGTGTGTGTGTGTGTGTGTGTGTGTGTGTGTGTGTGTGTGTGTGTGTGTGTGTGTGTGTGTGTGTGTGTGGTGTGGTTCCCAATCAGAGGCAGCTGTCTATCGTTGTCTCTGATTGGGGATCATATATAAATTGTAATTTTCCTTTTGGGTTTTGTGGGAGCTTGTTTTCTGTTTAGTGTCTTTACCTGACAGAACTGTGCGCTTTTGTTTGAGTGTTTTTTGAAAATAAAATCATGAACACATTCCACGCTGCACTTTGGTCCACTCCTTTCGACGAGAGCCGTAACACACAGAGACATTATAAAGTGCTCTCCATTCACCACAGAGACATTATAAAGTGTTCTCCATTCACCACAGAGACATTATAAAGTGCTCTCCATTCACCACAGAGACATTATATATAAAGTGCTCTCCATTCACCACAGAGACATTATAAAGTGCTCTCCATTCACCACAGAGACATTATAAAGTGTTCTCCATTCACCACAGATACATTATAAAGTGCTCTCCATTCACCACAGAGACATTATAAAGTGTTCTCCATTCACCACAGATACATTATAAAGTGGGAACTTCCGGGTTGGAGCGAGCGGTCGCATCTGCACTCGGTCCGCAGGTAGTATTACATTTCATTACATTTCATTATAGTACAACGGTTTGATTTGTCTAATCTTAGCAATTTTTCTTCTTAGCTAGCTACATAGCCGTCTTTGTATCATAGATAATTGCGTAATTATCGTATTTCGTCGTCCTAACGCAGTCTACACCGCCCTGCAGCTAGCTAGCTAGCTAACGTCTACCGTTAGCTAGTCCACCGTCTACCGATTAGCAGCACAACTTACACTCAACTGAACGACTTGATTAGTGTAGTGTTAGCTAGCTACATAGTTGTCTTTGCTGTCTTCGTATCCAAGATAATTGTGTAGTTTAGAGTGTGTAGTTTTAGAGTGATTATCTTAATTTACCGAGGTTAGCTAGCCAGCTATTCGTCGTCCTTAACGTAACAGAACTTCCGCACTCAACAATCCGGTCGCATTTCGCTTCGCTCCACAGGTAGTATCACATTTTTCATTTCATTACAGTACAACGGCTTGATTTGTTTGATCGTAGCTAGCTACATAGCTAGCTACATAGCCGTCTTTGTATCAAAGATAATTGTGTAGTCTTGAGCGATTTCCTAGGTTAGCTAGCCAGCTATTGTCGTTCTTTTAACGCAACGTAACGTAAATCAACACTGCTAGCTAGCCAGCTAGCCCCGAATAGCAGCACAGTAGCACAGTAGAAACCATTACACTCAACGGAACGACTTGATTAGTGTAGTGTCAACAACGCAGACACTGCCAGCTAGCCTACATAGTCAACAACGCAGCCTCTGCCAGCTAGCCTACTTCAGCAGTACTGTATCATTTTAATCATTTTAGTCAATAAGATTCTTGCTACGTAAGCTTAACTTTCTGAACACTCGAGACGTGTAGTCCACTTGTCATTCCAATGTCCTCTGCATTAGCGTAGCCTCTTCTCTAGCCTGTCAACTATGTGTCTGTCTATCCCTGTTCTCTCCTCTCTGCACAGACCATACAAACACTCCACACCGCGTGGCCGCGGCCACCCTAATCTGGTGGTCCCAGCGCGCACGACCCACGTGGAGTTCCAGGTCTCCGGTAGCCTCTGGAACTGCCGATCTGCGGCCAACAAGGCAGAGTTCATCTCAGCCTATGCCTCCCTCCAGTCCCTCGACTTCTTGGCACTGACGGAAACATGGGTCACCACAGACAACACTGCTACTCCTACTGCTCTCTCTTCGTCTGCCCACGTGTTCTCGCACACCCCGAGAGCTTCTGGTCAGCGGGGTGGTGGCACCGGGATCCTCATCTCTCCCAAGTGGTCATTCTCTCTTTCTCCCCTTACCCATCTGTCTATCGCCTCCTTTGAATTCCATGCTGTCACAGTTACCAGCCCTTTCAAGCTTAACATCCTTATCATTTATCGCCCTCCAGGTTCCCTCGGAGAGTTCATCAATGAGCTTGATGCCTTGATAAGCTCCTTTCCTGAGGACGGCTCACCTCTCACAGTTCTGGGCGACTTTAACCTCCCCACGTCTACCTTTGACTCATTCCTCTCTGCCTCCTTCTTTCCACTCCTCTCCTCTTTTGACCTCACCCTCTCACCTTCCCCCCTACTCACAAGGCAGGAAATACGCTCGACCTCATCTTTACTAGATGCTGTTCTTCCACTAACCTCATTGCAACTCCCCTCCAAGTCTCCGACCACTACCTTGTATCCTTCTCCCTCTCGCTCTCATCCAACACTTCCCACACTGCCCCTACTCGGATGGTATCGCGCCGTCCCAACCTTCGCTCTCTCTCCCCCGCTACTCTCTCCTCTTCCATCCTATCATCTCTTCCCTCTGCTCAAACCTTCTCCAACCTATCTCCTGATTCTGCCTCCTCAACCCTCCTCTCCTCCCTTTCTGCATCCTTTGACTCTCTATGTCCCCTATCCTCCAGGCCGGCTCGGTCCTCCCCTCCCGCTCGGTGGCTCAACGACTCATTGCGAGCTCACAGAACAGGGCTCCGGGCAGCCGAGCGGAAATGGAGGAAAACTCGCCTCCCTGCGGACCTGACATCCTTTCACTCCCTCCTCTCTACATTTTCCTCTTCTCTCTCTGCTGCTAAAGCCACTTTCTACCACTCTAAATTCCAAGCATCTGCCTCTAACCCTAGGAAGCTCTTTGCAACCTTCTCCTCCCTCCTGAATCCTCCTCCCCCTCCCCCTCCTCCCTCTCTGCAGATGACTTCGTCAACCATTTTGAAAAGAAGGTCGACGACATCCGATCCTCGTTTGCTAAGTCAAACGACACCGCTGGTTCTGCTCACACTGCCCTACCCTGTGCTCTGACCTCTTTCTCCCCCTCTCTCCAGATGAAATCTCGCGTCTTGTGACGGCCGGCCGCCCAACAACCTGCCCGCTTGACCCTATCCCCTCCTCTCTTCTCCAGACCATTTCCGGAGACCTTCTCCCTTACCTCACCTCGCTCATCAACTCATCCCTGACCGCTGGCTACGTCCCTTCCGTCTTCAAGAGAGCGAGAGTTGCACCCCTTCTGAAAAAACCTACACTCGATCCCTCCGATGTCAACAACTACAGACCAGTATCCCTTCTTTCTTTTTTCTCCAAAACTCTTGAACGTGCCGTCCTTGGCCAACTCTCCCGCTATCTCTCTCAGAATGACCTTCTTGATCCAAATCAGTCAGGTTTCAAGACTAGTCATTCAACTGAGACTGCTCTTCTCTGTATCACGGAGGCGCTCCGCACTGCTAAAGCTAACTCTCTCTCCTCTGCTCTCATCCTTCTAGACCTATCGGCTGCCTTCGATACTGTGAACCATCAGATCCTCCTCTCCACCCTCTCCGAGTTGGGCATCTCCGGCGCGGCCCACGCTTGGATTGCGTCCTACCTGACAGGTCGCTCCTACCAGGTGGCGTGGCGAGAATCCGTCTCCACACCACGTGCTCTCACCACTGGTGTCCCCCAGGGCTCTGTTCTAGGCCCTCTCCTATTCTCGCTATACACCAAGTCACTTGGCTCTGTCATAACCTCACATGGTCTCTCCTATCATTGCTATGCAGACGACACACAATTAATCTTCTCCTTTCCCCCTTCTGATGATCAGGTGGCGAATCGCATCTCTGCATGTCTGGCAGACATATCAGTGTGGATGACGGATCACCACCTCAAGCTGAACCTCGGCAAGACGGAGCTGCTCTTCCTCCCAGGGAAGGACTGCCCGTTCCATGATCTCGCCATCACGGTTGACAACTCCATTGTGTCCTCCTCCCAGAGCGCTAAGAACCTTGGCGTGATCCTGGACAACACCCTGTCGTTCTCAACTAACATCAAGGCGGTGGCCCGTTCCTGTAGGTTCATGCTCTACAACATCCGCAGAGTACGACCCTGCCTCACACAGGAAGCGGCGCAGGTCCTAATCCAGGCACTCGTCATCTCCCGTCTGGATTACTGCAACTCGCTGTTGGCTGGGCTCCCTGCCTGTGCCATTAAACCCCTACAACTCATCCAGAACGCCGCAGCCCGTCTGGTGTTCAACCTTCCCAAGTTCTCTCACGTCACCCCGCTCCTCCGCTCTCTCCACTGGCTTCCAGTTGAAGCTCGCATCCGCTACAAGACCATGGTGCTTGCCTACGGAGCTGTGAGGGGAACGGCACCTCAGTACCTCCAGGCTCTGATCAGGCCCTACACCCAAACAAGGGCACTGCGTTCATCCACCTCTGGCCTGCTCGCCTCCCTACCACTGAGGAAGTACAGTTCCCGCTCAGCCCAGTCAAAACTGTTCGCTGCTCTGGCCCCCCAATGGTGGAACAAACTCCCTCACGACGCCAGGACAGCGGAGTCAATCACCACCTTCCGGAGACACCTGAAACCCCACCTCTTTAAGGAATACCTAGGATAGGATAAAGTAATCCCCCCCTTAAAAGATTTAGATGCACTACTGTTCCACTGGATGTCATAAGGTGAATGCACCAATTTGTAAGTCGCTCTGGATAAGAGCGTCTGCTAAATGACTTAAATGTAAATGTAAATGTATGTGTTCTCCATTCACTACAGAGACATTATAAAGTGTTCTCCATTCACTACAGAGACATTATAAAGTGCTCTCCATTCACCACAGAGACATTATAAAGTGCTCTCCATTCACCACAGAGACATTATAAAGTGTTCTCCATTCACCACAGAGACATTATAAAGTGCTCTCCATTCACCACAGAGACATTATATATAAAGTGCTCTCCATTCACCACAGAGACATTATAACAGAGGTGTCCATGACACCCACGTCTCGCCCCCACCTCTCCATGTTTGTTTGTGTGGTGCGGGGGGTATCCTCGCCCCACATCAACCCATCCCTGCCCTGACCCAGGAGGTAATTGTGCTCTCGATATGTTTTGGGCATCAAGCCTCTCCTCTTTTCCTCCAACCCTTTTCCCTCTCTTGTAGCTGTTTGCTCCCCAGAGATAGGACACTTGTCAGGAGAATTTTGCCTCTTAGACCACCACCCGATGCGGGCCCATGCACACACACACACACACACACACACACACACACACACACACACACACACACACACACACACTCATCCGCCCTCCGCAGCCCACTCATCAGTAACTATTGTCTAACCCAGCCTCCCCCAAAACCCCTGACATGCAAATCTGTCCCCTTTATTTCACTTTGGAGAGACATTGAGTGGAGTGGTGGAGTGAAGTACCACTGCCCTCTGCCATCTAACCCCCCCTCACCCCCCTGCCTCTTACCATCTTGATGGGGCAGTCTCCTCGCAGTAGATTGACTGGGTTGGGATTTAATTAATGAAATGTATGATACAGTATGTGATTCCTTTAATAGAATGCCTTAGTTTAATGGTGTTGTGTGATGATGATTAATATAGTACTTTAGAACGTGGCTACAGCAGCCAAGGGCTAAACGAGGTCCTCCTCTCGCTCAGTTCCAACCCTGGACACCTTTCAGACCCGTCTCGGAGCCTGATACAGCGCTAATGGTGACCGGGGCCAAACTCAGGTATATGGACCACGTCATTCATAGCTGTGCGTGGTGTTTAATCCTTCGTCAACTCCTGAACCAGCACCTGACCAACTTCTTGTCATTTTCCACACCATGTTACAGCTTCGTGTGAACTTCAGATGTGAATTGGTGTGTAATATATCAAATTCTGTACAATCATTTATGGTAGAATATAGATTCACATATAATACATCTGTACCCTAAGGTCAAAGGCTGTTATTGGTCTCTTTGGGAACTCAAGCATAAACCACATTATCATCTAAGTGATGGATGTGTCTGCTGCCTGGATGCTGAAGGTAATGTTGTGGACCCAGTTGTTTACTACAGTGCCACATTAAACAACAAAAGCAGGTATTTGTACACCTCATATTAGGAGTTTCACAGTCTAGCTCTGGAATGGAGTTGAAGTTTTGACTGTGTTCAGAATTGATGTGTGTCTCAGTGTGTTTCCGGCTCCTTCACTGCCTCCAGCTCTCCTCCAGGTCCAACTGTTTGAAGGTGGTGTGAAGGACGGGAGTGAGCCTGTCGTATGGAGAAACAGGAGGTTTGAGGGACGAGCTTCTCCAAAACCGTTCGTCACTCTGATACCTGGTAAATGTGATAATTAATACTGTAATTTTACTAAACCCACTCGGCGAGGTCTGTAATTAAAACTGATGTACCTACTTAGCGTACCCAGCATCACAGGTGGGCCCAAATTAATCTGCAAATAGAGCTAAATTGCCTGCACTTAGCATTTTCATCAACGTCATTCAGTTTGGGGGGAAATATCAGTAATTAATTCTGATATAACAAAGTCATAAATTTGAGGTTAAATACGTCGTCCTCAACAGACGCGCTGACAGTCAGAGACCTCATCTGATGTTCCCAGATGGGACCCAATACTGAGACTCCGAGATCTTGGCTGGGAGTTTAAAGGAAGAACTCTGGTTTACTGGAATTATAAAGGAATATAGGAGTATCTCTGATAAAGCCCCTTTACACTGGAGGATTTTTCAGAACTTTATAGTCAGTTTGTGTCTCATTCTGGAGCAGAGAGAAAATGTACATTCAGCGGGATGGAGTTACATTCTAGAACTCATTTGCATCTAAGAACAGAAAGAGAATATACTGTATCAAAAGGACATCAGGACTGCCTGTTATTCATAGTTATCTATTCTATTGTTCCCTAAATACAATACTTTTTATTCTGCTAAAGTCCCAACAGTCTTTTTAGTTAAGCAGATACTTTTATTTCAGAGAATGGGTGGGTGTATTTGTTTGATTCCGATGTTTTTTTTCCTTCTAATTTCCTCTTTTGTTTTGGTGGCATAGACAGCACACTCCAGTACACTGCTATTGTTTAATGATAATAGTAGATTAAACCAATTCGCAGTCAAATCAAAGAAATAATCATACATTTATGAATATTTAATATCATAGTCATGGCAAATAAGCGAGTAATTAGTAGTTTCCATAAATTTGCAAATTGTTATTTTATGTTAATGAGAGATCTTCAATTTTATTCATGAATAATTTATGAATCAACAAAAAGTTTATCAGGAAGAAATTAAAAAGTCCAAATTGGTATGTTTACTAACACAGATGTACTAACAAATACTCACACACACACGTGCACAGTGCACACGTTCCTCTATCAATGCCCATACTATTTAAAGGACTTTCAAAGGGAGATGAGAACTTGGGTGACAGTGGGTGGTTGATGAGTTTGTGAGTTCCAGAACCCCTCTGTGTCCAGTACTGGTTATAGAGAAGAGAGAGAGAGAGATGAGTTCCAGGACCCCTCTGTGTCCATTATTGGTTATAGAGGCAGAGAGAGAGCTGAGTTCCAGGACCCCTCTGTGTCCAGTACTGGTTATAGAGAAGAGAGAGAGCTGAGTTCCAGGACCCCTCTGTGTCCAGTACTGGTTATAGAGGCAGAGAGAGAGCTGAGTTCCAGGACCCCTCTGTGTCCATTATTGGTTATAGAGGCAGAGAGAGAGCTGAGTTCCAGGACCCCTCTGTGTCCAGTACTGGTTATAGAGAAGAGAGAGAGCTGAGTTCCAGGACCCCTCTGTGTCCAGTACTGGTTATAGAGGCAGAGAGAGAGCTGAGTTCCAGGACCCCTCTGTGTCCATTATTGGTTATAGTGGCAGAGAGAGAGCTGAATTCCAGGCTCCCTATGTCCAGTACTGGTTATAGAGGCAGAGAGAGAGCTGAGTTCCAGGACCCCTCTGTGTCCAGTACTGGTTATAGAGGCAGAGAGAGAGCTGAGTTCCAGGACCCCTCTGTGTCCAGTACTGGTTATAGAGGCAGAGAGAGAGAGCTGCGTTCCAGGACCCCTCTGTGTCCAGTACTGGTTATAGAGGCAGAGAGAGATCTGAGTTCCAGGACCCCTCTGTGTCCAGTACTGGTTATAGAGGCAGAGAGAGAGCTGAGTTCTAGGCTCCTATGTCCAGTACTGGTTATAGAGGCAGAGAGAGCTGAGTTCCAGGACCCCTCTGTGTCCAGTACTGGTTATAGAGGCAGAGAGAGAGCTGAGTTCCAGGACCCCTCTGTGTCCATTATTGGTTATAGTGGCAGAGAGAGACCTGAATTCCAGGCTCCCTATGTCCAGTACTGGTTATAGAGGCAGAGAGAGAGCTGAGTTCCAGGACCCCTCTGTGTCCAGTACTGGTTATAGAGGCAGAGAGAGAGCTGAGTTCCAGGACCCCTCTGTGTCCAGTACTGGTTATAGAGGCAGAGAGAGAGCTGAGTTCCAGGACCCCTCTGTGTCCAGTACTGGTTATAGAGGCAGAGAGAGAGAGCTGCGTTCCAGGACCCCTCTGTGTCCAGTACTGGTTATAGAGGCAGAGAGAGATCCGAGTTCCAGGACCCCTCTGTGTCCAGTACTGGTTATAGAGGCAGAGAGAGAGCTGAGTTCTAGGCTCCTATGTCCAGTACTGGTTATAGAGGCAGAGAGAGCTGAGTTCCAGGACCCCTCTGTGTCCAGTACTGGTTTTAGAGGCAGAGAGAGAGCTGAGTTCCAGGACCCCTCTGTGTCCAGTACTGGTTATAGAGGCAGAGAGAGAGCTGAGTTCCAGGACCCCTCTGTGTCCAGTACTGGTTATTGAGGCAGAGAGAGAGCTGAGTTCCAGGACCCCTCTGTGTCCAGTACTGGTTATAGAGGCAGAGAGAGAGAGCTGAGTTCCAGGACCCCTCTGTGTCCAGTACTGGTTATAGAGGCAGAGAGAGGCAGGTCAGTCACAATAAAGAGAGACACCACTCTAGTCTGACACAGTCTCACTTCCACAGTGGCCAGATTGGAGCTCACCTACAGTAGGGGACTGTATTACAGTAGGAGCCAATGTTGTAGTGTGGGGGCACGGAAGGAGTGGTAGGAGGTCTGGGAGAAGGGGTACATGTGAGGGCGGAGGAGGGGGGGAACCAGGGGAGGCAGTGATTCAGAAAACAAGAGCAAAACAAAGCTGTGATGTGGAACTTTCCGGAGCCAGCCACTCAGGGCGATTAATGAGGAGTAGGACGCTGTGAAATTACGTGGCCTTTGAGTGGGGAGAATGGCCCTAGCAGAGCATGGCCCTGAAATGAGGTGAGACAAACTTCACCTGATCCACAATTAACAGCGTCACGCAGAGACAGGGGGTGTCGGGGAGGGAGAAATCACAATTCTCTGTGTGTCAAATTATCACCCCCCAAAAAGGGCAACCATGAGAAACTGGGACCCAGTGAAGGGAGGAGAACGAGTATTTATACACATCCATTTATTAGAGAGACAGACAGTGAGTGAGAGAAACAGACAAAAACAGAGAAAACAGAGGTAGAGAGAGACAGAGATAAAGAGCGAGGCCGACAGAAAGATACACAGAGAGAAAGACAGACACAGATAAGAGTTGGTTCATTCTGTTATGTTATGAGGGTGACGAGGTGTAACAGGAGCCACACATGATTAAAGGGTTAGGGGGAGCAGGAACACTTGTTTGCCAGGCCCATCTTTGTGTGCCTCTGTTGTCTGGTCTAGCAGCAGGCTTTATCTGTGTGTAATTCTCCCTCTGATGAAATGTGTTTGAAGAGATGAATTGGGATCGGAAGACCCGTCCTGACATGATTATGAGAGACTCATCTGGAGCCATCTGCCACCGTTATGAAAGGGGGGTGAGTGAGGCTAGCAGAGAGAGTGAGGGATGTGGGAGGAAAGACCAGGAGAGAGGGAGAGAGGAAGGGATGGAGAGAAAGACAGAGGGAGGGAGGGATGTGGGAGGAAAGACCAGGAGAGAGAGGGAGAGAGGAAGGGATGGAGAGAAAGACAGAGGGAGGGGGGGGATGTGGGAGGAAAGACCAGGAGAGAGAGGGAGAGAGGAAGGAATGGAGAGAAAGAGAGGGAGGGAGGGATGGATGGAGAGAAAGACAGAGGGAGGGAGGGATGTGGGAGGAAAGACCAGGAGAGAGAGGGAGAGAGGAAGGGATGGAGAGAAAGACAGAGGGAGGGAGGGAGGGATGTGGGAGGAAAGACCAGGAGAGAGAGGGAGAGGAAGGGATGGAGAGAAAGACAGAGGGAGGGAGGGATGTGGGAGGAAAGACCAGGAGAGAGAGGGAGAGAGGAAGGAATGGAGAGAAAGAAAGGGAGAGGGAGGGAGGGACCTTCCGTTCAACAGCCCCGCCACAAACCCACAATTACACAGAGGCCCTAAGCGTACTGTGTTACCATACATGCTACTTTATATCTAGGTGAGAGAGAGTACATTCAATCAACACTGATAACCAGGTGGCTGGCTAAGAATTCTAGAACTGTGAAAATACATCTAGAAAACCACATTTACTGTGTAAATAAAGTATTGATTGTCATTTAAACACTATGCTCTCCTGCACATACAAAAACCATTTTCTTGACTTCATAAACCTAGTTACTACTTTTACCTGATTAGGGCCTTGAGTGTACACATTCAAATGAGGTCAAAGGTCAGATTTCCACATCCAATGCTATGCCTTCATATTCAGTACCTAGTGAAAGTCTACACACGTTGCAGTCTTCACATTTTTCTGGATTAAAATTCTATCTAAAAAGGGATGAAATTCGATTGCTTCCCTATTGATGTACAGAACCTACTCCACATTTTCAAAGTGAAAGAAACATTTAGAAAAAAATCTAAATGAAGATGTATTGATTGAGTTAATACTAGAGTTAATAATTGGTGGAAGCATTTTTGGCAGCCATTACAGCTGGGAATCATGTTGAATAAGATTCTACCAACCCGGCCTCCCGGGTGGCGCAGTGGTCGAAGGCACTGCACTGCAGTGCTAGCTGTGCCACTAGAGATCCTGGTTCGAGTCCAGGCTCTGTCGCAGCCGGCCATGACCGGGAGACCCATGGGGTGGCGCACAATTGGCCCAGCGTCGTCCGGGTTAAGGGAAAGTTTGGCCTGCAGGGATGTTCCTGTACTATTCAGCGCTAATGACTCCAGTGGTGGCCCAGGCACAATGCACGCTAACATGGTCACCAGCTGTACGGTGTTTCCTAATGACTCCAGTGGTGGCCCAGGCACAATGCACGCTGACATGGTCGCCAGGTGTACGGTGTTTCTTAATGACTCCAGTGGTGGCCCAGGCACAATGCACACTGTTGCAAGGTGTACGGTGTTTCCTAATGACTCCAGTGGTGGCCCAGGCAAAATGCACGCTGACATGGTTGCCAGCTGTACGGTGTTTCCTAATGACTCCAGTGGTGGCCCAGGCACAATGCAGGCTGACATGGTCGCCAGGTGTACGGTGTTTCCTAATGACTCCAGTGGTGGCCCAGGCACAATGCACGCTGTTGCAAGGTGTACGGTGTTTCCTAATGACCCCAGTGGTGGCCCAGGCACAATGCACGCTGACATGGTCACCAGCTGTACGGTGTTTCCTAATGACTCCAGTGGTGGCCCAGGCACAATGCACGCTGACATGGTCACCAGCTGTACGGTGTTTCCTAACAATACAGAGTGAAACCCTCTGTATTGTTGTTGTTGTTGGTGGCAGCATCATGTTATGGGTATGCTTGTCACAAACAGTGACTGGGAAGTTTGTCAGGATCAAAATAAATATGAAAGGAGCAAAGCCCAAGTAAAACGTTTAAAGAAGACCTGCCTCGCACTTCTGAAAACCCAAGCCTGGGATAACATTAAAAAAATTCAGCAGGACAATTACACACATTTTAATGCCAATGACACACCAGAATACATTTCCAAGATTGAGTGTTCCGGAGTGGTCCAGTCTCAGTCCGACTTTAATGTGCTTGAAAATCCAAGGTTTGACTATTGCTGTCCATCAATGATTTCCAGCCAAATGTATTGAGTTGGAGCGATTTTGACAAAAATAATGGATAAATGTTTCCCTAATAGTTGTGCAAAGTTGGTAGAATCGAATTCAAAATTATTCACAGCTGTAATGGCTGCCAAAAGGTGCTTCCACCAGGTATTAACTCTGGTGTGTGAAGACAAAAACAGATGTATGATTGCCTATGTGTAAAATGTGATTTCACTTGTGGAGTAGGTTGTGTAGATCTGTAGGAAAAATATAAAATTGAATCGTTTTTTAAGGAAGCAAAATGTAAAGACTGTGCAAGGGTTGTGTAGACTTTCACTAGGGACTGTATGTGAAAATATATACTGTATATTTGCCAAATCTTCCAGGTAGCAGTGGCTCGGGCTGGTAAAAATGACATCTATACGTCATGTTCACACACCAGTTGGAGGAGAGGACACACCAGATGGATCCATTGCTCATCGCGACGTCCACTAGCTGTTGGAGAGGAGAAGGCGGACGGAGGCCGCAGCCAACATGCCTGGAGTTGTGTAACAGGCTTTAGTGTCACATGGGAAATGTGCACGTTTTCTTTGCTGTTCCATATCAGCTATACACTGGGTGAACAAAATATTAGGAACACCTGCTCTTTCCATGGCATAGACTGACTAGGTGAATCCAGGTTAAAGCTATGATCCCTTATTGAGGTCACCTGTTAAATCCACTTCAATTAGGTTAAAGAAGGATTTTTAAGCCTTGGTACAATTGAGACATGAATGGACAAGACAAAATATTTAAGTGCCTTTAAACGGTGTATGCTAGCAGGTGCCAGGCGCATCGATTTGAGTGTCAAGAACTGCAACGCTGACAGCTTTTTCCAGGCTCAAAAGTTTCCTGTGTGTATCAAGAATGGTCCACCACCCAAAGGACATCCAGCCAACTTGACACAACCGTGGGGAGCATTGGAGTCAACATGGGCCAGTATCCCTTTCGACACCTTGTAAAGCCAATGTCCCGACGAATTGAGTCTGTTTTGAGGGAAAAAGGGGGTGCAACTCAATATTAGGAATGTTTTGTACACTGCAGATAAATATATTACGTCATTGATATGCTCAATGATATGGATCAATTCACAATCTGAAGTTCAACGGTAAGAAAAAAAAAGTTACAAATAAAGAGTTTATGGAAGATTGGCATTGTTCATGTCACACATGTAGAGCACTGTAAGTAAAGTGCTTGAAACTACAGTTTGTATTGCATCTTAGGATAAAGAGAGGCCTCAGTACAACTGGTCAGCAATGAAGACTCTTATCACAAACTCAGTTGTCAACCAATCTCCCCTATAAAACATAGCAAACCCTTATCTCCTCAATCCTCTCCATATTCCCACCCTTTTACAAAGATCAATACATGAGAGAGAAAGAGGAAAGTGGATGTAATAATGTTCCTACTGGGATCCAACAAGGGTAGTCCCACTACCTGCCCTCACTTCTCCTGTGTTAAAACAGTGCCTATTTCATTCCCCAACATTCGGGCTCTGCCATCACTTCACATTACAGGTCAACGTTATGGTGCTTAATTATGTGCCGGCTGCTCGGGGCTCCTAATAACCTGTCATTGGGGGGAATTTGAATGTTACACCATATTGTTGAGCCCTAATGGCGGACGGCAGATCCACTGATGAGCCTTTTTAGGACAATTACAGCAAATATTCAAATCACAGGTGGGGTGTGAAGTGACCCACTACAAACACACACACAGTAGAACACATCCACACAGGAATATACACTACATGGCCAAATATATGTGTACACCTGTTCGTTGAACATCTCATTCCAAAATCATGGGCATTAATATGGAGTTGCCCCTTTGTTACTAAAACAGCCTCCACTCTTCTGGGAAGGCTTTCCACTAGATGTTGGAACATTGCTGTGAGAACTTGCTTCCATTCAGCCATAAGAGCATTAGTGAGATCGGGCACTGATGTTGGGCGATTAGGCCTGGCTCACAGTCGGCATTCTAATTCATCCCAAAGGTGTTCGATGGGATTGAGGTCAGGGTTCTGTGCAGGCCAGTTTTTCCACACCGATATAGACAAACCATTTCTGTATGGACAAGGAAAGGGCCGTCCCCAAACTGTTGCCACAAAGTTGGAATCACAGAATGGTCTAGAAGGTCATTGTATGCTGTATTGTTAAGATTTCTCTTCACTGGAACAAAGGGACCAAGGGGCCAAGGGGCCCGAACCACAAAAAACAGCTCCAGACTATTATTCCTCCTACACCAAAATTTACAGTTGACACTAAGCATTCGGACAGGTAGTGTTCTCCTGGCATGTGCCAAACCCAGATTTGTCCGTCAGACTGCCAGATGGTGAAGAGTGATTAATTACTCCAGAGAATGAGTTTCCACTGCTCCAGAGTCCAATGGCGGCGAGCTTTACCCCACTCCATGGAAACCCATTTCATGAAGCTCCCTACGAACAGTTACTGTGCTCACGTTGCTTCGAGAGGCAGTTTAGAACTTGGTAGTGTGTGTTGCAATCGAGGACAGACCATTTTTACGTGCTACACGCTTCAGCGGTCCCATTCTATGAGCATGTGTGGCCTACCACTTTGCAGATGAGCCATTGTTGCTCCTAGTTGTTTCCACTTCACAATAACAGCACTTACAGTTGACTGGGGCAGCTCTAGAAGGACAGACATTTGATAAACTGACTTGTTGGAAAGATGGCTTCCTATGACGGTGCCGTGTTGAAAGTCACTGAGCTCTTCAGTACGGGGCAATGTTTGTCTATGGAGATTGCATGGCAGTGTGCTCAATTTTATACACCTGTCAGCAACAGGTGTGGCTGAAATAGCCAAATCCACTAATTTGAAAGGGGTGTGCACATACTTTTGGCCATGTAATGTACATACACAATGCATCTTGACCACATATTCCAGCACTCTTGACACTGATAAAATGGACACCCTCTCTACCCCTCCTGCTGAAAGAGTTTTAACTGCAGCCTGATCGCTTTTAATATCCTCCCAATCCAGATATCCACCATTTCATCAGGCTAGGAAGATATGCATATCATGAATTATTTTGACACTGGGACCTTTCAATTTTCGCTGGCAATATTTCACCCCACCAATCAGTGCCTGGAGTGGTTGTCGCCGGGCGGACGTGGCGGTGTCAGAGGACGAGCCTCCCCTACTGGCTCCAAATCATCTGAAGGCCATAATGAACTACAGCCACAATTATGAGCTGCAGCCTCTCTCTCTCTCTCTCTGTGTGTGTGTGTGTGTGTGTGTGTGTATCTCATCAAGACCATGCCACAGGGAGGGGAGGAGGACTACTTACATACAGACAGTAGATACATACACAATCAAAATAATAATACACACAGATGGAGGGTATTTTAAATCACAGCATTCTAAATCACATAAAGTCATATAGTGATTCTCTTGATCTTTTTAGTCAGCTAGAAAAAGGGACATCTCTTTAGTCTTTATGTACTTCAGTGTTGCGCAGCCTGGCTGAACTTAAAGTGGGATGGCTCCATTTATCCTGGAGTAACTGTAAAGATCAGCGTTGAGTGTTTAGCATGGCAATGACATAAACGGCCTCTTAGTGATCTGCTCCTCCTGTCTTTCCACTATTTAGTCTCCGTAGAGTCTCAACGCTACATGAGCAAATTGGATCTCCAACCCAGTCAGCCAGTGACCTTCCCTCATCATCAAGCCTGTTGACCCCCCTCCCCCCCCTCTCTAAAGAGAGACATTACATCTCATTACACAACAACACGCCACTCGCTCAGCGCTCAAGATAAAGAAAAATGTCTCAATTAAATCTCCACCGGAGCCCTCCGCCCAAGAGTTATGGCGCCCGGTAACGCTGATTGCTACACTCACACGTCCTCAAAAGTTATTTGACATAAATTACAGGAGTCACATCATTTCCGCCGCACGGCCCTGGGGGATTTATGGCTGATCCCATTGACTGGAGGCTGAACCTGGAATCAAATCGTCAAAGCAGCCCGGCGGCTCTGCAGATACACCTTTCTCCCCTATCTCCTCACGATCAGGCCCTCATCCCCGAGCGCATAGATTAACAATGCAAATAGCGCTGCTGCTAGTGAAATGGATGACACATTCATACACAAATATGCAAGTGGGCTGATATCGCAGACGAACAAGGAGTGTTTAGGAGAAGGGCACTGGTGCTGCTTGATCAGACAAGATGTGGGTGGAAGTGGGGAGAAGATAGCTTATCTGAAATATCCAAGAAATGAAAACCTCTTTGTGGAATTAACATTCTCAAAATAAGATAAGCAGGAAGGCTCTCTGCTGTTCCAGAATCCACACACACACACACACACACACACACACACACACACTTCTAGATCTGGAGAGAGGTGTTGCTGACTCTGTTAATTCTCAATGGCAAGTAGTTGCTTCCATGGAGTAGCTGGCATCCTTGAGAATGTGTGGGTGTATCAGTAGGAGTTCATGAGGAAATGTTGAAGAATTAATAAAAAGACTAAGAGACACAAGAGAGAAACCCTTAGTCCGGAAGAAAATCTCATATTTGGTGTTCCTCGAATACTGCAGAGCCTACAACCAGAGGACAGGTATTTATAGACAATCATTATGAAACCATTACAGTGCCTTCAGAAAATATTCACACCTTTTGACTTTTTCCACATTTTGTTGTGTTACAGACTGAATTCAAAATGTATTCAATTCAGATTGTGTCAATGGCCTACAGACAATACCAATACCATGGTGAAGTTATTAATTACACTTTACACTAATTACACGTTACACTTTGATGTATCAATACACCTAGTCACTACAAAGATACAGGCGTCCTTCCTAACTCACTTGCCGGAGAGGATGGAAACAACTCAGGGATTTCACCAGGAGGCCAAAGGTGAATTTAAAACATTTACAGTGTTTCAAGGCTGTGATAGAAAACTGGAGGATGAATTAACAACGTAGTTACTCCACAATACTAATCTAAATGACAGAGTGAAAATAAGGAAGCCTGTGCAGAATAAAAATATTCCACAATTGTGTTTGCAATAAGGGACTAAAGTAGAACTAAAAAAAATGTGGTATTGAAATTAACTTTCCGTCCTGAATAGAAAGTGTTATGTTTGGGGCAAATCCAACACAACACATCAGTGACTATCACTCTTCATATTTCCAAGCATGGTGGTGGCTGCATTATGTTATGGATATGCTTGTCATCGGCAAGGAATAAGGAGGTTTTTAAGGATAAAAATCAACTGAATAGAGCTAAGCACATACACAATCATAGGGGAAAACCTGGTTTCCAACAGACAATGCACCTTTCAGCAGGACAATAACCTGCAATCCAGGGCTAAATCTGCACTGGTTGCTTACCAAGACAGGACATTGAATGTTCCTGACTAACATTTATGGCAGGACCTGAAAATGGCTGTCTAGCATTGATCAACAACCAACTTGAAAGAGCTTGTATAATTTGTTTAAAGAATAATGTGCAAATACTTTATAATACAGGTTTGCAGAGCTTTTAGACTTACAGCTATAAATCACTGACAAATGTGATTCTAACATGTATTGACTCAATTATATATCCCTGTATTTAATTTTAAATACATTTCCTAAAATTTCAACAAAGAAATAAAATCACTTTGTCATTATGGGGTATTTTGTAGATGAGGAATGTATTTTATTTTATACATTTTAAATTCAGGCAGCAAAATGTGGAATAAGTCAAGGGGTATGAATACTTTCTGAAGGCACTAAGTCAAGGTTCAATGCTTCAGCTACCCTGTTCAATTACTGCTTAACTCAATTTATCTTTTACTTTTGGGGGGAAACAAAACGTCTCAATAGGGCCGGACTTCAGTGAGCTGCTTTAGAACTCTATATTGCTTAAACGGTTGCTAAGCAGGGTTGGGGTCAATTGCAATTATCTTCCAATGCGGAAAATTCCATTGAGGAACATTTGACATTGCCATTTGGTTTACTTTAAGAATTGACTGGAATTGACCCGAACCCTTTGGCTAACTTTTAAAGCCAACTGAAACTGAACATTTTTAGAGATCTATTGCATCATTGTAGAAAACCAGTTGCCAGTATGTTTCTCCTTATCCTCAGAGTTGACATGTGATTGAACAATGAATGGCAAGTTTTGAGCTGGTTTTCATTCTCGTTGGTCACAATTTGTCATTTCCACACATTTCCCAGCTAACTGACTCCCTCTAGCGGAGAGCACATAATATTTCCCCAGAGGGCCTGAAAGTCTTCTGTGGTCTGATGCACTTGCCCTCCACATGCGTATGGTCTCGATTACCCTGCTTGGTAAAGTGAGGCTGGTTGTAGCGTTTTAAGAATAGGTCAGTCCCACTGTGCCTCAGAACATTCATAGGTAGGGCGATGATAGATGGGTTCATAATAACAGGAAGTTCATGGTCAAAAGGACACTAAGAGACGAATAATAACAGAAAAAAAATGTCTATATTGTAGTAATATACTCTCAGTCCTTCCTTTACTGATCCTGCAATGTTCAGCGCTCTGCTTCAGTTCATATAGTTGGGTGAAATTAAGGCGAGACCAGTCAATGTTGATCTGTATGAAAACCAACAGGGGGGGGGGGGGGCAGGCAGGGGGAGAGGTGGACCAGGCCAGGCAGGGGATTGACCTGGGGGAGTTCACTTCTGCACCCGCAAGGAAAACAGATTTAATCATATCTTGTTCTTTCCCGCTCTACGAGTACAGCTGCTGCCCTCAGCATTTTGATCTGGCAACACAAGCAGGTTTATAGCTGCTGTACTATGGCCATGGTAGATGACTGCGTGCTTAGGACAAAGTCTTGCTCTTCCTATGGGGATTGTCAGGTTTCAGAAATCCTATGACAATGGGATTCAACTCAATGCACACACGCAACATGCCGCAACATGTGGCCGTTTTCTGGATAACTCAAGTCGTCCCCACACACAACTAACACAGACGCAAAACATTTACATTTTAAAGTTATTTTTAATATTCTTTGCCTTAATCGTAAATTGGGAATCAACCGTTTTCAGATCTGAAATACATTAGACAGCAGATACACACTGTACATGAGAAGTGTCTGCTATTCTGAGGACTTGCTACATGATTCTGTCAGCCATCCTGATGGAGTCACTATTAAACGATAGGGTCTATTTCATGTGTTTATTTCCTTATTTAACTCTGCATTGTTGGTTAAGGGGTAAGCATTTCACGGTAAAGTCTACACCTGTTGTATTCGGCACAAATTAACATTGGATTTGACATAAGAGATTTAAACCGAGACAAAAAAAACTTTTCCAAGTATTTGATATACAGTACTAGTACAACTTATAATAAAATGTACTTTACATGTTGCAACTTAAGTAATGACTGATGCTGTTCATGTTGAACAAAAAAAGGAAGACAAAGGATTAAATAGAAGTGATGACTTCCTCCTACGACTTGTTGTTCGTAAGCACTGCTTCTGAGGGATGCAGATAGAGAATAAACTCACTGTAGTGGATATACGATATTAGATCAATTCTGAGGTTATTGTAGGCCTTTCTTGCAGTAAAACAACCAAATCGCCCCCCAGTGGCCTTATGGGTGGAATGTTATTAATATTTTTCATAATTAATAAACATTATTTCATTATATTTCAGTCTTCTGTGACGTATATAAAAGTGTAATATTTGGATGCAAACTCAAAATGTAATACATTTCAACTATATCAGGTGTCTCCTTTTTTAAGCTCATAACCATGTGTGTGAGGTGTAGACTTTTCAAAGTAGATCTGTTTCAGACTACCAAGAAACACTGTGACCCTGATTTAGCCCACTGCAGTAAATCAATCCATCCTACTAGCTGTGTGAGCTGTGAGTTTGGCCTCCAGAAGAATAACTATTGTCTGGTCAGCACTTCCTTTACACAACGAGACCATCATTCACCTGGAAAAGGATTACAGGTGTGAAAGGGTTCCTCAAAAGGAATAAAAAGTCAATCCAAAAGAGGAATCTATGCACAAACCTAATATCGAACTTCAATGTTTCAGTCAAAACCTCTTCAAAAAGGGCAATATTTACATTTTAAATGTGTTGCATCTTTCAACAACAAAGTAAAATGGAGACAAAGAATAACTGTTGAAAAAAACAAACATGATTTCTTCCTGAAATAAAGGACTGAGATTAACATTATGATTAATATTGCTAGGAAACCAGGCACCATTTACCAGAGGGTGGTGCAGTCTGCCCAACACATGAATGGGGGAACACTGCCTGCCCTCCAGGACAACTACAGCACCCGATGTCACAGGAAGGCCAAGAAGATCATCAAGGACAACAACCACCCGAGCCACTGCCTGTTCACCCTGCTATCATCCAGAAGGTGAGGTCTGTACAGGTGCATCAAAGCTGGGACCGAGAGACTGAAAAACAGCTTCTATCTCAAGGCCATCAGACTGTTATATAGCCATCACTAGCCGGCTACCACCCGGTTACTCAACCCTGCACCTTAGAGGCTGCTGCCCTATATACATTGACTAACTGGTCACTTTAATAATGGAACACTAGTCACTTTAATAAATGTTTAAATACTGTTTAACTAATTTCATATATACTGTATTCTACTCTTACTGTGTTTTGGTCAATGCCAGTCCAACATTGCTTGTCAGAATATTTACATATTTCTTAATTCCATTCTTTTACTTTTAGATGTGTGTATTGTGGTGAATTGTTAGATACTACTGCCCTGTTAGATACTACTGCCCTGTTAGATATTACTGCACTGTTAGATATTACTGCCCTGTTAGATACTACTGCACTGTTGGAGCTAGAAACACAAGCATTTCACTACACCCGCAATAACATCTGCTCAACATGTGTTAATGTGACCAAAATTTGATTTGAAATGTACATATCCAGACCAGTGATGCTGCTTACACCTCTCTAGTGTCCTTCTGACAGCAGCAATGGTGTGTCTGTATGTGCAAGTCATTTTAAGGACACTGCTGGCTAAAGGGGGTAAAAAACAAACATATGTAGTGGCTGGGCCACTATAGTGAACATGTTGATGGGCTTCAGGGTGAGGGACACACATTTAGCAGGTGGCTATCAAGCCCTGAGGTCTCCATCACACCGATTTAGGACCGGTTGTCTACTCTAAATCAGACCTTTCAGACTACAGATGACCATATATGATAATCTGACATGAAAACACTGATGAAGGGGAAAAGGCTAAAGAAGTAAATTTGATGCGAGTCAACGCATCACAACTTCAACATAAGCAATGATCCGTCTGAACACTCACCTCCACTGTACAACCAAGAGACTCCCAAGTCCTAGGAGGATTTAACGAGAAGTAATGTGTACTAAAGTAAGCATCATTTCCCTTTTCTTTCTGCATCCGTCCTCCATGGAGCAGCTAATGTCCTGTCATCAGCCGTCCTTCACCGGGGTCTCTTTGTCTCGCTAATAATATGACATCTCTCTGTGAGAGACATGAGCTGTTAGGGGAAATAGCTCCCAACGCAGAGAAGCCAGTATGCATTATTCACAAGGCTTCAGAGGTTTCGAGTGAAGTTAAACTGGACAAATAAATAGCAGTACATGAGAGTGAAGAGTCCAAAAGGCACCTAACGAAGGATAGAGACGTAAACATGATGAAAACAAGGCAGCGAGCAAGATTGGCACAAACAAAAGCCCCCCACCGCAGGGGAACGAAAAGTGAATTAGGGATTATCAAATTGGCAAACAGAAAAAGGGTGAAAAAAAATTATCAAAACAAAGATGAGGAAAAGAAGCAACAGATAAGCACAAAAACACTCCAATTTCCACAAGCGCAGCATCATTCAATGCAATCGCTCAAACTCAGAAGACGATGCAGCACAATGCATTCCCACAATGCAATTTGGTTTCAAAGAGATGATGGACCCATCGGGCGTCAGAGAAAACTACTTCCCTAAAGGAAAAGAGATGTAAGCTGATTCTGAAGTCCTCTGTCTATGGCTTATGAGACGCATAACGAATAGAGATTGACTTGAGTGTATTTAGTGTGCAGCGAGTTCAGCCTGTGGTACAGTAGCTAGCATTTTCTTAGCTAATTTTGTTTTATAAACAAGTAAAGGTTATTGCAGGTTGCACTTGGCAGTCCAGCGCTCCTTGTACACTGAGCAGAGTGGTACTCTGTGTGGCTGCTGAGAGGGACTAGAGAGCAGTGTAGAAGGGCTGGATGAAATAGGCGGGGCTAAGGTGACCGTCGGGTGGTGGTTAGTGGGCTTGGGATTGTGACTGACATAGGAAGTGGTCACCAGTAGAAGGAGCGGGACAGGAAGTTGGCAGCTGTGCTGAGCCAGCCCACGCCATCTGTGATGGAGCCAACACGCGTCACGGCCTTGTCCTGCTCCTGAGACGGGCTTTCCTCCTCAGGGAGGTAGTCTGGGATGTCCTCGTTGTACTCCACCACCGCCTCCT
Source organism: Oncorhynchus nerka (assembly GCF_034236695.1). Lineage (NCBI taxonomy): Eukaryota > Metazoa > Chordata > Actinopteri > Salmoniformes > Salmonidae > Oncorhynchus > Oncorhynchus nerka. The sequence goes on along the minus strand of NC_088417.1, from coordinate 18,000,760 downwards.
CTGCACCCTCCTGGAATGGAAGCATCAGCTGGGGGGGGGAAGAAAGACAACAGGGAATAGTTCAGAATCCCTACCTAGTGGCAAACTGGTTTGATATAAAAAAAATATATAGTAAAGACAACAAAACCAAGATCAGGCAACCGCAAACTATTCTCGACCTCTAGTGCCAAGTATGAAACATAAGTGAACCAGCTCTTCCCCCTGCTGGACAGCAGGGGAACAGCAGCAGGTCAGTGAGGAGCTGTGGCTCCTGTTGAGAAAGCTCCCCCCAGCCTACCATCACAGTGACCAGGGGGAGGAGAGCAGTGGTCTAGTCTAATTTAACTACTTCAGTTCCTTGTGTTACTAATGTTTTTATCCTATCATCCTCAAGTATTTTTTATTGTATTCTGCATGTTTGGGAAAGGTCCCTAAATAAGCATTTCACTGTTATGCTTCGTAAACAACAGGTGTAGACTGTGACATAACATTTGATGGGTGTAGGGGGTTCATGGGGTTAGATTTCCTATAGATACAGGGTGTCGTGACACACTGCTTCGAGGGCTTGCTGGGATTGGTCATGTGACTAGGCGGTGAGTAACGCCCAAAGGACAGAGAGATATCACAAGCGAACAGTCACTCCAAATAACTACCATCCCCAGCACAGAGATACAGAAGCATCTCCAACAATATGGGTTGGTAAAGAGCTCTACCATGCCTACTCCCACTGGGTGTGGACCTTCGAGAATATAACCCACCACAAAGACTGTCAGGTAAACAGGGCAACCGGTCACAGTTGAGATTTTTGAATCACGTTTGAAAATTCACCTTTTTCAGCCTGGTCTTTAATAAATTATTTTACAGTTATATAGCTTGGCCTTTAAGACAATGGTTTCACTATTATTTTAGAAAAGTTTTTTTGTTTGATGTTCTTTTATTAATATATTTTATTACCTTCAGGTTTTTTAAATCTCGTTCATTTTACTATAAAATGTTGCGATTTCAAATGCACTTGAAATAAAGTAGAGTTTGATTTGAGTACTCTCCCTCCCCCTCCTTCCACTCACCTCTCCTCCATCCTCTCCCTCCCCCTCCTTCTACTCACCTCTCCTCCATCCTCTCCCTTCACCACCTGTGCAGCCTTCATCACCTTGGTGGAGTTGATCGCCGTGCCCAGTGCCTGAGGAACACAAAGATGGGCGGTCTTTGTGTAATACATTTGTAACCAAAACAACTGACGTTTTAAACTCTTCTTCTCTGGCCAGAGTGCCGTGTTTAATGGATGGAGCGCGCCTGTGTGGTCGTACTCACCTCAGCCTTGATGTCAGAGCGGATCCTGACCACACATCTCTTCACAGCCATCTGGAAGGTGAAGCTGATCACCCCCGGATCTTCAACAGGGCCTCCTCACACAGACTTCTACGAGTCTGAGAGACGGCAGGGGGTGGGGGGGAATAAACAAAATGAGAGGACGAGAAAAGACCATATTGACGTGAAAGCAGCGCCGGATACAAATGTAACCATCTACGTTCTATTCATATGAAGGGGTTTCATGTTACATTACATTTACAGCAGCAACATAACAATCAACATGACATTTCAAAAGAGCTCATTGTCATTGTCCTGTGTGTGTGGCGATATGAGTGGTGTGTCACAGTCTGTCTGGTGTAATGTGATCAGGGACAGGTGCAGCTCTCCTGTGGTGTGGTATTCAGGTCTGATCTCCAACACCCTGCTGTTCAATGGCTGACATTTACAACACTGACCTACACTCCCTGACAACCTGCGTTAACACTATGTGGTCACCGTGACAACAGAGCAACAATATGCCTGTCTCAGGGGTTCTAGTGGTGGTGACTTCTCGAAATGTGTTAAATAAAGCAATAAAGAACACAGGTTTGATTCCTCACCCGTTTTGATTCCTGTGAGACACATTAAGGCCAGAAGTCATGAAGCAAAAAAACAGTTTGGAATCCAGCCTGGATTTTTGGTTTGGCAAACTGATCTCCTCAGGTGTCATTGTGTTTGTACAAGGTTGAGACACCACCATCCACTCACCGAGTCATCCAGGCCGTCGATGTGCAGCACCACAGTCTTGGCCTTCTTGTTGGTGGAGCCCAGGAAGAAGTGGGCCTTGCGTCTGCAGGAGGCAGCCTCAGCCTGCTCTGCCTCATTACCAGCTGCCTGCAGAATCTCATAGATTTCAGACGCCAGCAGCTTGGTCTCCCCTGGGGAACTGCCCCTGAGAGATTGGAGAAAGAACAAGAGGTTAAGTATAAAACAATTCATTTTCAAATCATTATGTGGACAGTTCTCTCAGGAAACAAAGGCATACTTGCTGTTAGAGATTTTTTTTATTTTAAATTTTTACATTCATTTTAAAAACCTTAACTTCTTCGTCATGTCAAGTACTCTCCTCAAATCCAGACAAGGGCAAGATGGTAGCAATGAATCCAAGTCAAAAAGGAAGTGGACATACACAGTAAAAAAGTATCCAGGTCTACTCTGCCTCTTTGTACCACACGACGACGGCGGTCTCCGTTACAGTTGAGTGTCCTGTCCTCGGTGGTCTGGGCCTGTCCATGTCTCTCTCAGAGCCGACTGGGCTGAGTGGTTGATATTTCCAAAGGTCGTCGCTCTGCCAGACAAACTGCACGCCGCTAAGAGAGCAGTCCAGCTGCATGAGGGGGGTCCCCATACCCCTACAGAGAGCCACTGTGACAGGCTTGTCACTACCTAACCTTTCTACTGTATAAATAGACAGCCCTGTTGAAGGAGAAATTACCACACTACAATCGTAAAAACAACCAAACATTCACAAAGGTCTCTGTCAGTCTCTAAAAATGTCTAATAATTAGGCTATACTATGAAAGTATTAAAAGTCTTCTTATTTCAACAGAGAACATCAGAGAACATGGATCATAATTGAAAGAGCGAGATTGGTCAGTAAATATGATTTCTAAAGCATACGTTAGCTTGGCTAATAGAAGTACAATGCCTCCTAGGGGACAGCATGGCTCGGCTCTAATCAGCTAGATTCAGCCGCGGGATGATTATTCTTGAACGAATGGTCGGGGGGCGGAACATAATTACAAATCATTTGTAGACTGCAAATTGACCGCGAGAAGCCCGAACAGATAATATTTGACTAAAACATAATAATAGCAAACCTTACTTACGATCATATATCGCATGCACATGCAATGTATTCAATTAAAGCTACACTCGTTGTGAATCTAGCCAACATGTCAGATTTGTAAAATGCTTTTCGGCGAAAGCATGAGAAGCTATTATCTGATAGCATGCACCCCCCGAAATACCTGAACGAGACCTAAACAAAAGAATTAGCGGTAGCCGGCGCTACACAAAACGCAGAAATAAAATATAAAACATTCATTACCTTTGACGAGCTTAGTTGTTGGCACTCCTATATGTCCCATAAACATCACAATTGGGTCTTTTTCCCGATTAAATCAGTCATTGTATACCCAAAATGTCCATTTATGAAGGCCGTCTGATCCAGGAAAATTCACCTTTACAAGACGCAACGTCACTTTTTAAAATTAAAAAAGTTGCCTATAAACTTTTGCAAATCACTTCAAATTACTTTTGTAAACCAACTTTAGGTATTAATAAACATTAATAATCGATAAAATTGATCACGGGGCGATCTGTATTCGATAGCAGCAAGTCTTGAAATCATCGTCCATTTTTTCACTTTCATAACTTCCTCGGTGTACCCCAAGACAGGAAGTGCCTATACGTCATCCCACCAAGGATAAACATGCAATGAAATGCCAGTACTGGCGACATCGTGTGGAAGCTGTAGGCATTGTAAACGGGACTGCATCTATTTTCCATCGCCATAGACAATACATAGACTGGCGGATGAATATATTTTTTGTGTTTTTGGTGAACAGTTTTCCTTGGGATTTTTACTCCTAAACACGTTCTGTTATAGCCACAGACATGATTTAACCAGTTTTAGAGACTTCAGAGTGTTTTCTATACACACATACTTATCATATGCATATACTATATTCCTGGCATGAGTAGCAGGACGTTGAAATGTTGCGCGATTTTTTACAAAAAGCTGCGAAGATTCGCATCATCCCTAACAGGTTTTAAGATGTTTCTACAACTTCATTGGAGTCCACCTGCAGTAAATTCAATTGATTGGACATGATTTGGAAAAGCACACACCTGTCTATTTAAGGTCCCACAGTTGGCAGTGTATGTCAGAGCAAAAACCAAGTCATGAGGTCGAAGGAATTGTCCTTAGAGCTCCTAGACAGCTCCTAGACAGATCTGGGGAAGGGTACCAAAAAATGTCTGCAGCATTGAAGATCTCCCAAGAACACAGTGTCCTCGATCATTCTTAAATGGGAGAAGTTTAGAACCACCAAGATCTTCCAAGAGCCGGCCGCCCGGCCAAACTGAGCAATTGGGGGAGAAGGACCTTCGTCAGGGAGGTGACCAAGAACCTGATGGTCATTCTGACAGAACTCTAGAACTCCTCTGTGGAGATGGGAGATCCTTCCAGAAGGACAACCATCTCTGCAGCACTCCACCAATCAGGTCTTTACAGTAGAGTGGCCAGACGGAAGCCACTACTCAGTAAAAGGCACATGACGGCAAACTCCAAGTGGGCTAAAAGGCACCGAAAGGAAACAAGATTCTCTGGTCTGATGAAACCAAGATTTAACCTTTTGGCCTGAATGCCAAGCATCACGTCAGGAGGAAACCTGGCACCTTCCCTATGGTGAAGTGTGGTAGCAACATCATGCTGTGGGGATGTTTTTCAGCGGCAGGGACTGTGAGACTAGTCAGGAGAGAGGGAAATATGAACGGAGTAAAGTACAGAGAGATCATTGATGAAAACCTGCTCCAAAGTGCTCAGGACCTCAGACTGGGGCGAAGGTTCACCTTCCAACAGGACAATGACCCTAAGCACACAGCCAAGACAATGCAGGAGTGGCTTCGGGACAAGTCTCTGAATGTCCTTGAGTGGCCCAGCCAGAGACCGGACTTGAACCCAATCGAACATCTCTGGAGAGACCTGAAAATAGTTGTGCAGCAATGCTCCCCGAATTGGAGAAACTCCCCAAATACAGGTGTGCCAAGCTTGTAGCGTCATACCCAAGAAGACTTGAGGCTGTAATCGCTGCCAAATGTGCTTCAACAAAGTACAGAGTAAAGGGTCTGATGTTTTTTTAAATAAATTAGCAACAATTTCTAAAAACCTGTTTTTGCTTTGTTATTATTGGGTAGTGTGTGTAGTAGATTGATGAGGGGAAAAATAATGTAATCAATTTTAGAATAAGGCTGTAACGTAACAAAATGTGGAAAAAGTCTGAATACTTTCCGAATGGACTAGACAACGTTGCACAAGCTACACGGTATCACTTGCACAAGCTACACGGTATCACTTGCACAAGCTACACGGTATCACTTGCACAAGCTACACGGTATCACTTGCACAAGCTACACGGTATCACTTGCACAAGCTACACGGTATCACTTGAACAAGCTACACGGTATCACTACCACAAGCTACACGGTATCACTTGCACAAGCTACACGGCATCACTACCACAAGCTACACGGTATCACTTGCACAAGCTACACGGTATCACTTGCACAAGCTACACGGTATCACTACCAATTTTCATTGAAAGACTCTAAACAGTTTTAAAATCAAATTAATCCCCACACAGAGTGTAACAGCAGAGCCTTGGGACTGGACTGGTGTTAACACCAACATAGTGAAATTTCGCTAGCCTGTCCCTCCCTTAAGTCTTGTGTTCACACTCTCTCCAGCCATGAACGACCTCTACCCAAGGTCAGGGTGTGTAGAATGGGAGCAGGGGGAGCCGGTGTGACCACAGGGTCCTTCTTGACAGGGCCTGTCACTAGCTGAAGTGACTGGCTGGTTAGCTCCAGGCCCAAAGGTCAGTCTCACAGAGAGTTGGGCCCTAGGAGAAGATGATACAGCCTGGTATGGACCTGCCAACCGCTGGCATATCTCCATCTTAGTGCCAGTGATAAGCAGCAGTCGTAACGCCAAACACCCTCCAGATACTCTCACCCAACAACCCGATCTGGAGCATCACACACATCTAAAGACTAGAAAGCCGTCTCTGGATGACCACTATGTGTCGGCCATTTTGGTTTAGCAAGGTACCCAAAGGTGGCTCATTTATACCCTCACCTCCCTCCTATAACTCTTCCCCAGGTTGTTGCTGTAAAGCAGAATATGTTCTCAGTCAACTGATAAAAATAAGGGTCAATAAATTAAAACAGGAGGGCTTCCTAAATAATAAAGGGTATATAGTAAGGGTAAATTAAATTGTTTTATGCCTGGCTAAATGGCATTCAATTGACATGAACATGACAGACGCAGTTACGAAAGTGTAGATCTTGGCTGCACAACCCGATATAACAGTCCTTGAGAGAAATACCTGGCAACCCTAACATTGTTCAGCATTTAACAAAAACCAGTGAGGACACTGACTAGATTAATTGTGATATTTAAAAAAAACAAGTGACAGGTTGCATTAAATCCCTCAATGTGTGGAAACAGCAAATTAATTGTTTACAGACCCACTTTAATTCAGAATTAATCAAATTCATCCTTACATGTCAACCTTAGACAACCTTCCTGTCCAGAACATTTGCAAACATGCACATATTGCCTGCTGAAAGCAAGAGAAATACTAGGATGAGGTTTAAGTGAAAAGTGCACAGTATGCTTCCATGTGTGTGTGTCTGTCTGCTCATTCTGATGCAGTGCAGTGGCGGTGATGGGGAGGGGACTTACTTCTGCATGACATTCTGCAGACTCAGCATCATGCCCAGCTCTCCCTTCATCTTCTCTCTGTTGGTCCGACATTCTGCCAGGTAGCGCACTGCCTGGAAGGACAAGGGAAACCATTACCTCAAACTGACCTATCACCATCTTTGGTTTTATGTCCGTCAGGGAACACAGTGTTTCCCCTAGGATTTTTTTCAGTAGTGGCGGCAAGGGTTGAGGCTGCTGCTGCTGTGGAAGGGGAGGTTGCATTGGTAGTAGCAGCAAGGGTTGGGGGGGTAGAAAATAGGGGAAACACTGGAGTGTGTGTTAAAAATCAGACAAGCAAAGACGCATACACACAAACACGCACCACACACGGCTAAGCAGCCAACCAGCCACTTACACAGTACTTGCTCTCGCTGAAAGTATGTGTGTGTTGCATAACCAATGCAAGCACGCAACAAGTACAGTGTCCAGGTCACCACTAAATAAGAACTATTATATAAACCACTCAGATGTGTGTGTGGATTCTTGGAGATGTGCCTGAGAACACACCATCACTCTAACCTGTCCTGACACAACCACCTCACTTTTAGAACCCCTCGAGAGGACAGCTACATAACTTGTGTAAATAAACTCCTCAGACTGACACTTGTTATCATGAGCAGTAGGAGAATGTGTGCACACTGCTGGTACACTCAAGACTAGCCTAGACCTTTCTTCCCTGTTCCAACTCCTTTTGATCAATGGATCAGGTCACATTTCTGCATAAACAGTGGTGTAAAATACTTAAGTAGTACTTTCCAGTATTTTTACTTAAGTCGTGTTTTGGGGTATCTGTACTTTACTATTTATATTGACATTTTTTACATCTTTTACTCCACTACATTCCTAAAGAAAATAATGTACTTTCTACTCCATACATTTTCCCTGACACCCAAAAGTAGTCGATACATGTTGAATGCTTAGCAGGCCATGAAATTTGTTTAATTTACACACTTAAAGAGAAAATCCCTGGTCATCCAGACTGCATCTGATCTGGCGGACTGACTAAACACAAATTGCTTTGTTTTTAAATTATGTCTGAGTGTTCGAGTGTGCCCCTGGCTATCCGTAAATAAATAAATAAAAAATGTGCCGTCTGGTTTGCTTAATATAAGAATTTGAAATGATTTACACTTTTACCTTTGATACTTTTACCTTTGATACTTTTACCTTTGATACTTTTACCTTTGATACTTTTACCTTTGATACTTTTACCTTTGATACTTTTACCTTTGATACTTAATTTTTTTTTTACTCAAGTATTATTTTACTGGGCGACTTTCACTTTTACTTGAGTCATTTTCTATTAAGGTATCTTTACTTTTACTTGAGTCATTTTCTATTAAGGTATCTTTACTTTTACTTGAGTCATTTTCTATTAAGGTATCTTTACTTTTACTTGAGTCATTTTCTATTAAGGTATCTTTACTTTTACTTGAGTCATTTTCTATTAAGGTATCTTTACTTTTACTCAATTATGACAACTGGGTCATTTTTCAACCACTGTGCATTACAGGGCCTGGAGCAAGGAAAACTCTTGACCTTGCATAACCAACAAAATGACCAAATGGTGGTGGATGAGCCTTACCAATAATGCTGAGTAGACGACCTGAGGGTTGGGGTGGTCCAGAAAGAGGATGAGCCCCGGTAAGCAGCCATTGTCCTGTACTATGGCTCGTCTGTTGAGAGGGTCAGCTGCGAGATCTCGTAGCTGGTTCACCACAGTCAGCGCATCCAACTCCCTACTCATGGTGCCTCCTCTCCCAGTGCCGTGCACATCAAACCAGCCTCTTTACACTGTGTGTATAATAGGATCAAGTTAGATTTAGCTGTACAGTACCGAACATATTCATTTCAATGACATCTGTTTCAGTGACATCAGTCTCTAATGCCTTTATTTGTGGGACACTCGCTGCATGACCAAACCAACCAATTGAAAAGACACTGCCAATAACAAATGATGTATCAATTTGTTCAAATACTGCAATCAGTATGAGCATCATATTGTGATTTGTGAAAAACAAATCAATTTGACAGGTCACATGAAAAGCAACACCATTATTATTTTTGTCTGTAAGCCTACTAACAGAACTATGTTAAAGCAGGTTTTAAAAAAGTGCTAGTTATTTATTCGGACACTTGGCTGAAACATAAAAACGTGGCAGTCCATTACATGTAGTGACATATTATGACACATGTTTAAACAGTGTAATGATATGGTACTGTTAACGTTACATTAGCAGGCTGTTCTGAAATGGGCCAGTACATAGTGCAGGTTAGCAAATAAGGCTCATTATGGAGGCCACAGTTACAACAAAATGCCCAACGGACCAAAACAATGCAAATATGGAGCTTTTTATTTTACTGAGAATTACCCTAGTTTTATTCTGAACAACCAGTCGCAAGCAAGATCAATATCCAAAACCGCTAGCTATCAATCCGGTTAGCGGGCTAGCTAACCAATGTAGCTAGCTAGTTTGTCATTGCCTTTTTTTCACACTCGTTTGCATGCAAATTGAATTAATGGGTGATGGTGAATGGCCATGTTTCTAATCAGAACTGTAAGAATTCATAATTTTAGCTGGTTCCTTCACCTTGCTGTAGCATTGATTGTTGTCCACGCATAACCTCTGAAAACACGCCCAGGACAACCAGAAACACATTACTCTCTGGGCTACAGTAGCTAACGTTAGTCAGTATTAGCATATTATTACCTTTTCTCCAAGTGATCTCCCGTTATTTTGACTTTACAATGACAGCAATTAGGCTAAAACAAGAAAGCTGTTTCGGTCATACAATTTCCGTCAAATAGCTAACGTTAGCTAGCTATCGCATACATTTTACGATTCATCACGGCCTCAGTGTGAAGACAGCTGATTGGACAGTTCCGTTGCGACTGTAAAGACGAAGAGCCAATCAGAGCGTTTTTTTCTGTCAGGCAGTAGGGTCAAAGATGTTAATAACTAACCCAAGATAGACCAAATCCTTTCGTTTCCAAGTTTAGCAAGTGAATCATAGTGGTCAGAACAAGGAAAGAGATGGGCAGAGCCAAGCACGAGCCAGCGAAAGCCTATTGACGCGTTCTAAGCATGTGTTGCAACCTGTTCTCAGAGCATTTCGTGTTATTCTATACGTACATTTCTTGAAATGTTATGTTTCCTATGGTACAGTAGGTATTAATTTATGGCTGTCCATCACCTATTTCGGGTGATATGTTATGATTTACAATTTGTATTAAATCAAATCAAATCGTTTTTGTCATATGCTGCGAATACAACAGGTGTAGACCTTGCTTACTTACCAACAATGTAGTTTTAAGAAAAATACCTAAAGGAAAAATAAGAAATAAGGTAACAAATCATTAAAGAGCATCAGTAAATTAACAATAGCGAGGCTATATACAGGGGCTACCGGGGTTAGTCGAAGTAATATATACATGTACAGTAGGTAAAGTTATTAAAGTGACTTATGCATAGATAATAACAGAGTAGCAACGGTGTGCATGTGATTAGATGTAGAGTAGTCTTATGGCTTGGGGGTAGAAGCTGTTTTGAAGCCTCTAGACTTGGCGCTCCAGTACAGCTTGCCGTGCGGTAGCAGAGAGAACAGTCTATGACTAGGGTGGCTGGAGTCTTTGATAATTTTTAGTGCCTTCCTCTGACACCGCCTGGTATAGAGGTCCTGGATGGCAGGAAGTTTGGCCGCAGTGATGAACTGGGCCATACGCACTACCCTCTGTAGTACATTGTGGTCGGAGGCCGAGCAGTTGCCATACCAGGCAGTGATGCAACCAGTCAGGATGCTCTCAATGGTGCAGCTGTAGAACCTTTTTAGGATCTGAGGACCCATGCCAAATATTTTCAGTCTCCTGAGGGGGAATAGGTTTTGTTGTGTCCTCTTCACGACTGTGTTACGAATTTGCAAAAAGTACAATATGTTACGATTTTTTTGCTAGGTGGCTAACATTAGCTAACTCACTAGCGTTAGCTAGTCTAAGGGTTAGGGTTAAATTTAGGAGTTGGGTTAAAGGGTAGGATCAGGTGAAGGGTTAGCAAAAAGGGTTACGGTTAGGGTGAGGGTTAGCTAACATGCTAAGTAGTTGCAAAGTATACTGAACAAAAATATAAACTCAACATGTAAAGTGTTGGCCCCAGTTTTCATAAGATGAAATAAAAGAGCCCAGAAATGTTCCATATGCACAAAAATATTATTTACCTGAAACTGTGTGCACAAATTTGCTTACATCCCTGTTAGTGAGCATTTCTCCTTTTCCAAAACAATCCATCTGACAGGTGTGGCATATCAAGAAGTTGATTAAACATGATCATTACACCTTGTACTGGGGACAATAAAAGGCCACTCTAAAATGCGCAGTTTTGTCATACAACACAATGACACAGATGTTTCATGTTTTGAGGGAGCGTGCAATTGGCATGCTGACTGCAGGAATGTCCACCAGAGCTGTTGCCAGAGAATCCAATGTTAATTTCTCTATGCTAAGTGTCCTCCAAAGTTGTTTTAGAGAATTTGGCAGTCGGTCAACCGGCCTCACAACCGCACACCACATGTAACCATGGTAACCCAGAACCTCCACATCAGGCTTCTTCACATGCAGGGTTGTCTGAGACCAGCCACCCGAACAACTGGTGAAACTGTGTGTTTGCACTACTGAATAATTTCTGCACAAACTGTCAGAAACCGTCTCAGGAAAGACCATCTGCCTACTTGTATTCATCACCAGCGTCTTCACCTTTGGCATCGTAACCAACTTCAGTGGACAAATGCTCACCTTCGATGGCCACTGCCACGCTGGAGAAGTGAACTGTAACTCAGTAAAATCTTTGAAATTGTTGCATGTTGCTTTTATATTTGTTTAGCTAAAAATTAGCAAGTAGTTGAAAAGTTGCTAATTATATAAAATGTTAAAGTTGTATGTGATGAGATTCAAACTCTCAACCTTTGGGCTGCTAGACTTTCGCGGTCTATGGCAACCCACGTTATACGTCCGCCCCGATCTGTTTTATGTAACCACACCAAAGTAATCTAAGGTACTAAATGGATTTACGTATAGAATAATACGAAATGCTCTGAGACTAGGTTGCGCATTTTCCATTAGGGAACGCCTACTCTTTGAACGCCTACTCAATTCGCCATTGCACTCCTGAAACTCCTTCTAAACAACGCAATTTTTGGAAACTTTGGCAAAGGGTAAAGTTTAAAAAAACGTCCACTCTGTTCGTAACAGATTCTAGTTTTGGAAACAGAAAACTGTATTGAGATCAAATGTGTCATCGATGAGAACATTTGCAGAATGTCGGCCAAAATCCATCTCACTCCATCTTCTGCCACTTGGCTTCCGCTCACCATCATATTTGGTAGGAGGTGGAACCGTCAACCAGATACTTCAGTTACACATCTGGTGAAATATGTCTCCTTAAAATACATTTTTAATATAAAATTAACAAAATAGATACGATCTTGCTACCATGGAAAGGAAAATACCTGTATATTTGTGGAAAAATCACCATTAACTCTTTAGTCATATCCCAGTTTACCTATTTGCTTATGGTCTTGCCTACACTTAGCGAACAGTTAAAATTATATTTGGAGCGGCAAGCTAGACAAAATTCAATGGGCCTATTTATGTAATGAATATGTTCTCTCTGCTACCGGAGCGCCAAGTCTAGGTCCAAAAGTCTTAACTTTTAACTAGGCAAGTCAGTTAAGAACAAATTCTTATTTACATTGACGGCCTACCCCTGCCAAACCCGGACTACACTGGGCCAGTTGTGCGCCACCCTATGGGACACCCAAATCAAAGCTGATTGTGATACAGCCTGGAATCGAGCTAGCTGTTGGATCAGCTGAGGCATTCATGGCAGTTAGAGGAACATAAATTAGGTTACTTACATTGTGTCTACCAATGCCCCTGGTGTAATGTACATTTGCTAAAGCATTGTGATGACTCAGCGACACCATGGTAGGGATTAACTGAGCTGGACTTGGGTCATTGATAACTCATTGTCTCAACGCAGTGGTAAACCGTGGGGTGTTGGGTTGAGCGTGCAGAGATTGACACAGAGACAGGGAGGTTTTAGTAAAAAAAAAAACTTTACTAAGACAGAAAATAAATATATCAAAGAAACAACTTAGGTTTTGCTCGGTCTTCCTTCTCTCTTCACTGGTGTCAGTCTCTCTCCCTTCTCTCCAGCGGTGTGCCATCGTGCTCCTTTTATTTAGCCACCACGGCTGGTTGGCACTTTCCTCTAATTATCTCCACTTGTCGGGGTGCCCAGCTCCCGTATTCCCAGCAGAGGGAGCCAACGTCGCCCCTCTATTACCATCCGCCGGGGTAGACCTCCTGGGATACATCCCCCCCCTAGCCCTGACTGGGAGGGAGGCATGCTCAGGTCTAGGTTTGCATCCCTTCTGGATAGGGCGTTCGCATTGCCGTGCTGGGCCCCTGACCTGTCCCGACCCGACAGAATCGCTGTAAGGACAGGAACCAGCGGGTGACACGGTCATTCGTGTCCTTACCTCATGCCATCCACACGAGGGTGAACTTCCTCAAGGTGAACTTCCTCCCGAGGAGGTAATACTTGAGGGGGTACTTGAGGGTGTCGAGGGCCTTCTCGACAATTGAGTATTTCTTCTCCCTTGGGAGGAGCTTCCTGCTGACATACATGATGGGGTGCTCCTTGCCTTCCCGCTCTTGGGACAACACGGCCCCTACCCCGGTGTCAGACGCGTCTGTCTGTACCAGGAGGTTTTTTGAGAAGTCCGGGGTGACGAGTACCGGGTGCGAACATAGCGCATCCTTCAGAGCCTGGAACGCTGCCTCTCTGTCCTCCATCCATCTCACCATCTGGGGTAGTCGTGCCTTTGTTAAATCTGTGAGGGGAGAAGCTATTGCGGCAAAGTTAGGTACAAATCTACGGTAGTAGCCAGCTAACCCCAGGAATGACTTTACCTGCCTCTTGGTTGGGGGGACCGGCCATCCCCTAATGGCAGCGATATTTTTATACTTGGGGTTTCACATTTCCCCTCCCGATCTGATATCCCAGGTACTCCACTTCGGCATAGCCCAGCTTGCACTTGTGGGGGTTCAACCACGGCCTGTAACTTACACAGATGTGACTCCCAATTGTCACTGTGCACAATTATGTCATCCAGATAAGCCGCTGTGTACTCACTGTGCGGCTGCAGGACTCGGTCCATGAGTCGCTGAAATGTCCCTTTAGAGGTATATCCCCCCCCAGGATGGAGAAGGCAGTCTTCTCCGGGGAGGCCGCTGCCAGTGGCACCTGCCAGTACCCCTTTGTCAGGTCCAAGGTGTTGACGCATCTCGCCATCCCCAAGCGGTCGATCAGTTCGTCCACCCGGGGCATGGGGTAGGCATCAAACTTACTGACCTTGTTCAGACCCCGGAAGTCATTACAGAAGCGGACGGCTCCGTCCGGTTTCGGAACCAGCACTATGGGGCCACTCACTGGTGACTCCTCCAGTACCCCCATTTCTGGCTCGAGGGCAGCAAAACTATTCATTGTTTGTATCCGGTCCAGGCCTCTCGTTGGGAGTGTAGACTGCTTTGCGGGAGGCCACTGTCTTCGGCTTCCACGGCTCGTGATTTGCGACCATCGTTGATAGCCATGCTCCTCTTGCTGTGCTCCTTCAACTCCGCTATCAGCTGGGGGAGGAGAGGCAGGAGATGGCTCCCCTGGCATGATCAAGGAAGCCACCTCAAGCCTATAATCCTCGACAAGCAATCAATTGCCGCATTGGAACTCTGAGCGATCCAGTTTGTCCTGAAACAAAGCGTAGTAGATACAGCTCCTATAGCTCTGGAACCGTTAATTTATTCTCCAGACAAAGAGGGCTCCATTGGAAAACTCATCTGGGACTAACTTTGTTAGCTTGATGGCTAACTTTAGCAGCTTAGCTAGGTTAGCGGCTATTTCAAGCAGACTTTAACCTCTCTGTTAAGCTGGGATCCGGGACAAGAAATTGCGGTCCTAGCTGTTAAAAGCTACCCGCCTCACAGAATCCATGCAAAACAAGTTTGGATCAAAACAAGTTTGAATCATGGTAATATACGGTCCCATGTCGCAAGGAAATGTACACAATTCTGAAAATTTCCCAGTTCTTTCATGGCCTGCATACTCACCAGACATGTCACCCATTGAGCATGTTTGGGATGCTCTGGATCAACGTGTTTGACAGCGTGTTTCAGTTTTCGCCAATATCCAGCAACTTTGCACAGCCATCGAATAGGAGTAGGACAACATTCCACAGGCCACAATCAACAGCCTGATGAACTCTATGCGAAGGAGATGTGTCGCGCTGCATGAGGCAAATGGTGGTCACACCAGATACTGACTGGTTTTCTGAATCAAGCCCCTAATTTTATTTTAAGGTATCTGTGACCAACAGATGCATATCTGTATTCCCAGTCATGTGAAATCTTTAGATTAGGGCCTAATTTATTCATTTAAATTGACTGATTTCCTTATATGAACTGTAACTCAGTAAAATTGTTGCATGTTGCGTCTATATTTTTGTTCAGTATATATATATATATATATATATATATTTCAATTCAAGGGGCTTTATTGGCATGGGAAACAAATGTTAACATTACCAAAGCAAGTGATTATATATATATTCAATTCAAGGGGCTTTATTGGCATGGGAAACAAATGTTAACATTGCCAAAGCAAGTGATGAATGTAACAGTTTTTCTTTTATATTATTTTACATTGCTGTTTTGTTTCACATTTTATTCGATTGTTGCATTACTGTGATCTGGGCACCCTTGAGAATGAGACCCTTGTCTCAATGGGTTTTCCCTGATTAAATAAATAATAAATACAAATACATTACTGGAACAAATTGTCACGACCTTGATTACTGTTGTGGTTCAATTACTAATGTATGTATGTATTGTATTTACCAAATTGTTCACAAAAAAAGACAGTGACAGTAAACTACAGACAAGGAATTGATGGAACTTGATATTTTGTTACTTGCTGTCTGTAAACCAAGACCTTGGGTCCGCGTCCTTTATGACAAGAACTCCAGTTGGTCAGTTGGCCTGTTATTTATTATAATCAACCAATAATAGTATCATAAAGTTATAGTACAAGCCCAGTCTAAACAATGTCTCAATGCCCATTGGTTCATAAAAATTATCCAACAACCCATAGGTCAAGAAATAAATATTTTATCCCGCCCACTCACTCCGCCAGGAACGCGGTTACTCAAGACTAGAGTGGAGATTTGGGAAACACATTTTCCTTGGATGTCGACAAAGTTAGTCTCGTAAGTATTTTTATTTATCAAATTCGATCCACAAACTTTGCTATGACTTACCTTTCGCTAGACTCGATGTTAACTGTCTACTTTCAAAACGCCTTGGTTAACAAGAAGTTTCGTTAACTAAACTAACAATTTACTGTATATAGCTAACGTTAGCCAACCAACTAACATAACTATACTTGCTTAATTACTAAAGACTCAGAGGGGTATGTCAGGAGATTCAGTGGTTCAAAACCTAGTTAAGTTTTTCGTCACGCAGTGGATATTTCCAGAAATGTATGGCTTTCGTCCCGAACTTAAGCCAGACCAGGCTTAGTTACACACAGCAACTTGCTAGCAGTAGTTTGCAAGTCAGAAAGGCCGGTGAGTTGTCTAACGTAGCACTAGCCCGATCATGACTCCTTTCCATTATATTACACATGTCGTTGGATGAAGGCGTCTTCTGTAAGGGAGAGTTTTGGTAAGAGCCCCGACGCTCAATCTGAACATTATTTACAGGCGTCGCTTTATGGTTTTGGAATCATAAGGACCTACGCCACCATGATATAATACAATAAGCCCGTGACAACAACAAGACAAGCCACACACTGGCCGAATAAATTCAACTACACATACGTTTGTTTCGTCACACAACCGGAGAGCAACATCTGTCCAGTGACATCCACAAAGCAAATATTGCATGCAACAAACCTGCAGCATGGTCAAACAAGTTAAATGTTTTCGACAGTTTACTAAACAACTACTGATTTAGAACCCACAGAGTTACCGCAAGTCAGCAAGAAGACAACAGGAGCACTGCCTCCACTATTCCAGCACAATTTCAACTTAAACATCAACAAGGCTATATATGTTTAGTTTAATACAATGAAAACAAATTTAAAGATACAAAAAAACGATTTAGTCCAATCAGTTGCTAAATATAATGTGTGTGTTGCATGCGCAAATACCACCCTCTTCTCTTTCATGTTGGCAAAGCGGTCTATAGCTCTGTCAGACATTATGCTTTTCGTTTTTGTTTTCATAGGCTACCTAGGCTAGCAAGCATTTTAGTTAACTTCCTCTCATGTGCAAAAATGAACCAGATAAATTCGCTAGCTAGTTAACGTGAGCCTACTAGGTTACATCTAGGCACAATATATGCATTTATGGTTGGTTCAGAATCATTGGCCTGTACAGAGAATTAAGTCAACCACGATCCAAATCCATATCTCCATCCATGGTTTTAAGAAAGTGCAGTTTTAGCATGCTAGTTACACGTTTGTCTGACTGATGACATTTTGCGAAAGCCGGGTGTACACTACACAATTTTGGCCATGATTTAGCTGTCTCGGACAAGTTTTTGAGATTGGAGACAAAATCCCCATGTCTTTGCCTATTCAGGTCTTGTGGCCATCACCGACGCTCTTTTAATCTCGTCTTTTAGCAGTCCCAGACGTCCCTATATTTTCAAACAGGTTTGATTTTATCTGCATAAAATCTGCAATGTTCTTGTAGTGTGAGATGTGCAACGCCAAATTGATCAGCAATAGCCAGTGAGAGCTTGCCAGTGAAATGACGTTTTGCATCCCCCAGAATGTGTAGACCCTCAAGCAGGAGCGACAGCTACTAGTATGCGTTTGTACTTCCCTTCAACAAAAGCAAGTGCCAAATCGTTACAGCTCTGAGGTTCACAAGCAATGTTATTGTCATTTTCCAAATGTTGGCTAGATATTTAAACTCAGTATGCTACTTAAATCGAATCACATGATAGTTTTTGTGAGACAGCATGGTATCGAAAATCTTCATGACCAAGTGAAGAATCTTGTCGTTTGTGACTACCGTCTCACATCGTTTAATGTGCACACCACTACGTTGGCAACACACTAAAGGAAAGATGGACGTTTAATGTGCACACCACTACGTTGGCAACACACTAAAGGAAAGACGGACGTTTAATGTGCACACCACTACATTGGCAACACACTAAAGGAAAGACGGACGTTTAATGTGCACACCACTACGTTGGCAACACACTAAAGGAAAGACGGACGTTTAATGGGAGACGCTCAGTGATGGGGTTTTGAAAGTCGTGCAGTGTCCACCCAGCTTTAGAATGTGATTTGATTGGTTTGAAGCCAAATCCAAACTGGCATCCCTTGGGGGGTATTTTGCTGCACCAGGACAAACCCCAGTTGAGCTCAGCTCAATGCTGTTTGGCTAATATTTGGAAGTAGGGAGAACGTGTATTTAATGGCTTAGACAATGGCTGAAGAATGTATTTACAGTGCTGAATAACAACTTAAACATAGACTTACTCCTAAAAACAGCAGCTCTTTACTGTATTCGTTGAGTCTCTCTCTAGTCATGGTTTTGAAATCTCACATCAACACCCTATGTGCTTTAATAAAATCAACTATACTGCCGCACCGGCAGTCATGCTTCATGACCACAGTAAAATGTTATGACTGTTGACTCAGAGTAATCTCCTCATGCACTCTGGACATGTTAGTAGTACCCTACTCATTAACTATCATCAGGCCACTAATGGCCTGGTACTCAGGGCTCTATTGTCCCTCTAACCACTGTGGATTCAATGCCAATGTAATCAAAAATCACATCAAACACTTATCGTCAAAACAGTTTCTTTTAAAACTCACGTCACAGTGATGGATTAGTTTGAAAAAAGAAGTTAATCAGTAGGTGTGAAACTGAGTAGAAACATGGTCATTGTGGATGTTTCAAAACCTAACACAACGAAATGGACAGCGATTTCAAAGGTGATGATTCATTCAAAACGCCTATATGCATATTAGGGATTATCCATAGTCCTATATGTGAGCCCAAGTCGAAAAATATATATTTATATTTATTTCTTTCCTACTGCTCAAAAAAATAAAAATATTGGTTGACCAACCGCCTATTGACCGAACAGTCAACTAATTGGGGTCGGTCCTAAAATAATTAAATTTGGCCTATATTAAGGACATTATCTATTTAATTGTATTTACGGATAGCCGGGGGCACACTCCAACACAAATGCTTTGTTTGTAAATTATGTTTAAGTCTGCCAGATCAGTGGCAGTACACAGCAAATTGGCCAGTGTTTCAGTGTAACATTTCTAGTGTTAATTCAGGATTCAATTCACTCTAAGAGTGAAATTTACACTCAATGGTGTATTAGAACCCTCAGTGTTGGTGTTAATAACCAGAGTTATAAAATATTATTTGTCACATGCGCTGAATACAACAGGTGTCGTAGACCTTACCGTTTAAGGCTTACTTACAAACCCACTAACCAACAATGTGGTTTTAAGAAAATATTTACTAAATAAAGAAAAAAGTAGCACAATAAAATACAATGAGGTTATTTACAGGGTGTACCGGTACCGAGTCATTGTGCGGGGGTAAAGCTTAGTTGAGGTAATTTGTGCATGTAGGTGGAGGTAAAGTGACTATGCATAGATAATAAACAGTGAGTAGCAGCAGTGTAAAAACAAAGGGGTGGTGGGGGTGTCAATGCAAATAGTTTGGGTGGCCATTTGATTAATTGTCCAGCAGTCTTATGGCTTGGGGGTAGAAGCGGTTTTGCACATTGGATAGTAAAACAGTCCCATCAATCACGCCGATCGTTATCATATTTCCCAACTGCAAGTAGGTTTATTTTTTTAAAGATTGTTTTAATGCTTTTGCATGTACATTGATTAATCTATTAAACTTATGCTACACAAACATAACAAATGGTTTTAAACTAATCCAATCAGTTAGTTAGATTTATTGCACCCCTTACTGAAATGGTGGTTCCAGTTTAAATGGTTTAGGTCGTCTACTTATCAACTTTCCTAACCCTGAACGTCATTCTGAATGCAGGTTATGGGTGAATAAAAATTCAAACTGTTGGATAGCCTAACGCTGGCTTGATTCCAAAAGGAAATGTATATCACTTTGCAAACCAGGATATTGTGACTTGTGGGCATGATGTGGTCTGTAAACCAGGAGTTTCCTAGCACCACTGTGTTAGGGTAAAACTAGTCCATCAAATTAAGGCCTTATGTGATGTGTGTATTGTCAAAGAGTTTAATTTGAATGATGGAATTCACCTAGGTACTCCCTTGGTGAAAGCCACAGGCCTTTTTAAAAGGAAGGATTTCAATAACCATGTCTCTGTCACTAACAAATATAGTCATGGGTGGTAATAAAAATGACCTCAAAGAAAAGGCACCCTGGGAAATCTGCAAATTATGCTTTGCACCACCCAGTGAACACCCATACAGTCAACACCTCAGGTGTTCATTTTAGTCGAGTTTACTCTAAATGAAGTGTTCTGTTTTACACTGTAGGGGTTGCGCATTACTCTACAATAGAGTTAATTTGAATAAGTTAATTTGAACACTAATAGTTGAATGGGGAACACTGCAACAGAGTTAAATCTTTAGCACTTTAAAAAGTGTTATTTTAACACCAGTTCAGTGGGATTCATATGTTCACTGAAAATAGTGTACTTTTTAAAACTGTTAGAGTTGAAATGTACACCATTGATTTCACTGTGTAGGGATGACCAGGAATGCTCTCTTGATGAGTGTGAATTTGTCATTTTTCCTGTCCTACTAATCATTAAAAATGTACTTTTGGGCGTCAGGTGAAATGTATGGAGGGAGGGGGGGGGGCTTGAGAGCTTTCAGACAGGGTCCCTAAAAAAGGCAGGGAATAAAACTAGCTGAGAACTCAACTTCACCATATATACACTGAACAAAAGTATAAACACAACATGCAACAATTTTAAAGATGTTACTGAGTTACAGTTCATATGAGAATCAGTCAATTGAAATAAATATTCTAGCAGTTCTTCTTTCTAAGTAAGGGTGTGGCTTAGAAAACCAGTCCGTATCTGGTGTGACCACCATTTACCTCATGTGAGACAAATCTTCTTGGCATAGAGTTGATCAGGCTGTTGATTGTGGAATGTTGTCGGACTCCTCTTCAATGGCTCTGTGAAGTTGCTGGATATTGGGGGGAACTGGAACACGCTGTCGTACACGTTGATCCAGAGCATCCCAAACATTCTCAGTGGGTAACATGTCTGGTGAGTATGCAGGCCATGGAATAACTGGGACATTTTCAGCTTCCAGGAGTTGTGTACAGATTCTTGTGGCATGGGGCCGTGCATTATCATGCTGAAACATGAGGTGATGGTGGTGGATGACTGGCATGACAATGGGCCTCAGGATCTCATCACGATATCGCTGTACATTCAAATTGCCATCGATTTAAGATGCAATTGTGTTCGTTTATAGCTTATGCCTGCCCATACCTTAACCCCACTACCACCATGGGGCATTTGACATAAGTGAACCGCTCGCCCACAGAAGTCAGTTACGACGCCAAACTCGTCAGGTCAATACCCTGGTGAGGACGACGAGCGCGCAGATAAGCTTCCCTGAGACGGTTTATGCAGAAATTCTTCAGTTGCGCAAACTCACATTTTCATCTGGTGGCTGGTCTCAGACGATCCCGCAGATGAAGAAGCCGGATGTGGAGGTCCTGGGCTGGTGTGGTTGTGAGGCCAGTTGGATGTACTGCCAAATTCTCTAAAACAACTGAGGCAGCTAATGGTAGAAATGAACATTTTAATTCTCAAGCAACAGCTCTGGTGGACATTCCTGCAGTCTGCATGCCAATTGCATGCTTCCTCAACTTGAGACATCTGTGGCATTGTGTTGTGTGAAAATTGTTTTCACATTTTAGTGGCCTTTTCTTGTCCCCAGAACAAGGTGCACCTGTGTAATGATCATTCTGTTTAATCAGCTTCTTGATATGCCACAACTGTCAGGTGGATGGATTATCTTGGCAAAGGAAAAATGCTCAATAACAGGGATGTAAACAAAATTGTGCTCAATTTGAGAGAAATAAGCTTTTTTTGCATATCAAACATTTCTGGGATCTTTTATTTCAGCTCATGAAACATGGGACCAGCACTTCACATGTTGAGTTTGTTTTTGTTCTGTATAGTGTGAATACAAAGAGAAGTCCAAAGTGATGGCTAGGATAAAAACAAACACATTTAGAATATCAGGAGCAAGGCCAAAATATCACAATGCTGACTACAGGTATTTCTACCCCTGTTTGTCTTCCTGTTTCCCCCAGACTACCTCACAAAGAAGATGCTTTCTTGTGTACAACTGCTTCTGTGAAAACACATCGATAGAATGAGTAAAGAAAGTCCAAGAATAGAAATGGACCTGGTAAGTGCTTTAACTTTCCCCCATACCATGGAGTACAGTCATGATCAGACCAGATATGATTTACCTAAAGGTCGGCAGTTGGCGATATTGAGTCGTTTTCATTTGATCATCCAAACGCATTGTATGCACCGGCAATACATTCATATCCCTTGTGAACCGTTTCGTACTTATATCATTCTCCATTCAGGCTGCATAGGCTTCGATTTCCTCCTGGACTTTATTTAATGGTGAAAGTGGCGAGAAACAGGACAAATATGTGTACCACCAGCATGGTAGAGTGGCTAAATGCTAATCCTGGATGTTGTGTTCAGCCAATCAGGTTGCAGCAATCTGTTTTTTCACCTCTAACCTAAGGCAGTGCTGTATCGCATTAGTGAAAACCAAGATTTCTCAGGGTAGGTCTGCTGGTTTTGACTAGCAGGAGTGACTTTTCTTAGCAGGTTAGAAGAAATTATGCAGCAGGTTTGGATAATTAATGTGGCAGGTTAGGATAATTGTTAAGATTAGGAAAAGGCTTAGTTTGCTAAAATTGTTCCTGAAGCAACTCAAACATATTTAGCTACAACCAAGTCTGCCCTGAGTACAGTCTTGGTTTTCGTCAATGTGATGCCGCTAATAGTTTCGACCTGGTTGGCTGAACGCAATACACAACATCCAGGATTAGCATTTAGCCAATTTAGCATGGTGGTGGGAAATGGTGTTTTCGTAAAGGTATGCATATTTTTCTATTTAAAATAAAATTACAGCTTCTCGCCATTAAATAAAGTTAAGGAGGAAATCGAAACCAGACGGTGTAGCAACTACAGTATGTATACCCAGAAGTAGAGGAGGACTGAATGGCATTTCCACTATACTGCACTTCTACTATACTGTCTTATAAGGCATGATTTAATTGTGATGTTCCGATTATCTTGATTCTAGTACTTAACCAAAGACCTGTGTGTTTATTTTGACAGGCCTTTGGCTTTTCAGGCAAGGCGTATGGCTCCTCAAGGAGTATTGTGAGAAGAATAGCCACCAATCTTCCCCTTAAACCATGCCCCAGGGTCCATTTTCAGGTAAAACTGTTTCTGCGACAGAGGAGGCAGGCATATAACATGTCCGCAGCCATACTTTGACGGAGTATGATCTGTGTGGGACATTGTTTCCATGTGACTTTGTTTCCGTGTCTGTCACTGTTTCTGTGTCACTGCTCTTTACCTTGTGCTCAAGTGTCACGTTATCTTGGCGTTCTCTGGCCTGATGTATTCGGATCTAATCACCCTCATCTTGGCATTCTCTGGCCTGACGTATTTTGTCAAGTCACCCTCATCAAGAGTGTTTGCCAGCTTGTTCATTTGTTTTGATGCTTCAACACTAAACAGAATAGGAAACGTCATGAGACCAATAACATGGACCTAGGTGCTGGTTTAATGTTTAGGGAAGTTAGGCTATGTTGCTCCTCATTGGTAATAAAATATCAAGGTGCCTTTTTAATGTTTAGATTTAAAGTCTGATCCCAATTGTATTTTTCTTTTTTTGCATTAGAAAGTTCCAGTTACACAGAACACAACAGTTAATTTAGATAGTCATGTTATCATTGCCCTGCTCAGTCTTTACATTCGTCTTTCCTGTCATTACTGTTTTTTCTTCTCTCCCTCCCTTTAGCTGTCCTTCCTTTCTGTGAGGAATGCAGTATGTCTGTTTTAGGTCAATTCATTAGGCAACCTACAACAGTAACTTTGTACTGTTGACTAATGTCCCCCCCCCCCCCCATTTGCTGCTATAACAGTTACACTCCACTCTTCTGGGAAGGCTTTCCACTAGATGATGGAACATTGCTGCAGAGACTTGCTTCCATTCAGCCACAAGAATATTAGTGAGGTTGGGCCTGGTTCTCAGTCAGTGTTCCAATTCATTCCAAAGTTGTTTGATGGGCTTGAGGTCAGGACTCTGTTGCAAGCCAGTCAAGTTCTTCCACACCAATCTCGACAAACCATTTCTGTATGGACCTCGCTTTGTGCAGGGGGCATTGTCATGCTAAAACTGGATAGGGCCTTTCCCCAAACTGTTGCCACAAAGCTGGAAGCACAGAATTGTCTAGAATGGCATTGTATGCTTTAGCTTTAAGATTTCCCTTCACTGGAACTAAGGGGCCTAGCCCGATCTGTGAAAAATAGCCCCAGACCATTATTCCTCCTCCGCCAAACCCAGATTTGTCTGTCGGACTTCCAGATTGTGAAGCAGGATTCATCATTCCAGAGAATGTGTTTCCACTGCTTCAGAGTCCAATGGCAGCACTTGGCATTGCACATAGTGATCTTAGGCTGGTGTGCGGCTGCTTGGCCATGCACACCCATTTCATGAAGCTCCCTACGAACTGTTCTTGTGTTGACGTTGCTTCCTGGGGCAGTTTGGAACTCTGTAGTGAGTTTTCTAAAGAGGACAGATGATTTTTACACGCTTCAGTACTTGGTGATCCCGTTCTGTGAGCTTGTGTGGCCTACCACTTTGTGGCTAAGCCGTTGTTTATCCTAGATGTTTGCATTTCACATTGACGGCACTTGACCAGGGCAGAAATGTAATGAACTGACTTGTTGAAAAGGTGGCACCCTATGAGGTGCCCTGTTGAAAGTCCCTGAACTCTTCAGTAAGTCCATTCTACTATCAATGTTTGTCTATGGAGATTGCATGCGTGTGTGCTTTATTTTATACACTTGTCAGCAACAGGTGTGGCTGAAATAACTTTAGAGGTAGGTAGATTACTGTACCAAACATTTTGCCTCAATTCCCAGCACCGTTGAAGTTCTTGACACTCAAAAAAGTGCGCCTGACACCTACCATACCCCGTTCAAAGGCACTTCAATCTTTTGTCTTGCCCATTCACCCTCAGAACAGCGTCAATTTGTCGAAGCATGGATGCTATAAGGTGTCAAGCGTCCCACAGGGATGCTGGCCCATGTTCACTCCAATGCTTCCTATAGTTGTCAAGTTGGCTTGATGTCCTTTGATTAGTGGACCGTTCTTGATACATACGGGAAACTGTTGTGTGAAAAACCCAGCAGCGTTGCAGTTCTTGACACACTCAAACTGATGCGCCTGACACCTACCATACCACGTTCAAAGTCACTGAAGTCTTTTGTCTTCCAAATTCACCCTCTGAATGGCACACAAACACAATCCATGTCTCGATTATCTTAAAAATTGATTGGCCTAAAAATCCTTCTTTAACCTGTCTCCTCCCCTTCATCTACACTTAATGAAGTGGGTTTAACAGGTGATGTCAGTAAGGGGTCGTAGACTGACCAGGTCAAAGCTATTGTGGAAAGAGCAGGTGTCCTTAATGTTTTGTATACTCAGTGTGTGTAGGTTTAGTTAGATCACCGCTGATAAATAAATATAGGTGAAACACTGGTCCTCTTGGACTGTCCCCTGAAAGGTATCTGTCTTTTTCTATGACTTTAAGCTCATGTTGACAGACAGCATACGAATAGACCTCGACGGGTTGTTGACAGACTGCATAATTAAGAATGGACCGATGGCATCAAAAATGGTTTACTTCAGTTGCTGTCATGTGCTCCATTTCTAAAAGTCAACCGTAGCCAATCAAATGTCTGTCAGGGTAGGTTTCCAATAGTGTGAATGAAGTTTGAGTCATGAAAAGAGAATACCTCACGTGGTTAAATAGACAGAATGTTTAGGTGTATTAATTAACATGGCTGCCCTGTGTCTCAGCTCGATCCTTACACTGAGGACAGTAGTGTCCTGAATAGCGCCGGGAGACGGAATGGACTGCTGCCCTCTCTGGCTGATGTCTGCTGGATCGACGAGGAGGAGAAAAATGACTGGTTTGGATTTGGGAGACTGAGGTAAGAAAAGAGAGGGCGTTAGCACAGGCAGCCTTTCTCAAGCCGTGATGTTGCCCCTGTTTGTTGACCCACACTGTGCTTATTAGGGAGTTCCTTTGCGCTTGTTAACTTTCCATGTGTGTATTACTCCATGAATCTCTTTCCTGCTTTCTAATATGGTGCTTGTATACCATCGGTCCCATTCAGGTCAGAGGCACCGTCAGGGCTCATGTTTCGTTCTCACCCGCCTCAGCCCAAACAACAACCTTTGCCCAGACGGAGGTCATTACCCAGGCTGTACAAGGCCGAGCCGGAGCCCCAGGGTCAGACCTGCAGCAACGATGAGGCCATCCAGAAGATCAGTGCTCTAGAGACAGAGCTGGCTAAACTCAGAGCCCAGATCGCACAGATAGTACTGACCCAGGAGCAGAACGCACTTACACCAGGTACGAGAGAGAGACCTCAGAACACACACACACACTAAAAGGTAAAGAAGAATCCTCAAAACAGAACTGTATCTCAGCCCCTTCCTTTGTTGGGTAAGAGTTTTTTTTTTTTCACTGTAATGATGTATATCTGCCTGATGGCAGCTTTTCATGGAATAATTGTCAGACTAATCTGTACATTTCTTATCCCCAGGAGGTCCTCCCGCCCCAGGTGGCCCTCCTCCACCCTGCGTCTCTCCGCCTCCCCCGCCGCCTCCTCCCCCTCCACCCCCACTCATGGGGCTCCAGCAGAGCTTCTCAGTCATTGACCTCATCCAGGAGCGCCGTGGGAAGAAGACTGAGGGCCAGACACTGCTGGACCAGGGGCCCAAACAGGCAGAGTTTCCCAATATGCTGGACGTGCTCAAAGACATTGGCAAAGTCAAGCTGCGCCCCGCCAAGAGGTAGGCACCGTGTTCATGGTCTGACTTCTACATTACAGAAGATGGACACAACTCTCTTGTTTTATTAACTGAAACCTGTACTGATTTTTCCTTAATCCCTGTGTGTTCCTGTCCAGACGGCCAGAGGAGAGCCAAGCCAAACCAAGAGAGCCCACAGACGCTGCGTCTCTTATCGCTAATGCCCTGAAGCGCAAGTTCGCCCATCGCTATCGCCACAACAGCAGTGAGGACAAGGAGTTTGACTTCCCAGCCTCTGAACTGAAACCTTTCTGTTCTGAATTCCCCAAGACCAACAAGAAAGTAGAGATTCCCCTGGTAAGAGCAAAACGGATACTACATTACTCTCTGTTAGGAATCCTCCTTTAGGGCCTTATCATTTCCCATCTACACTGTATGATTGTGCAACAACAAAGATGTGTGTCTGGGTTGTCAGTTGCTTACCTTTTTCTGTCCTCTAGGTAAGGCAGTCCCGGTTGAAAACCCCAGCACCTGTAGTGAAACCACGCCCAGACACCCCCCTGGTAAGAGAAGTGCAAGCATGACAAACCTTTTTGGTTTATAAAGGTTTCTAATCTAATATTTGATACGTTTGGAAACTCATTTGCTTCTCGGTCTCTTTTCCCATCCTCTAGTTTGGGCAGCACATGTTGAAATCTACTGGCAAGAGAAATCTCCTCTGAGCACCCACAGAGATGGGATGGAATTCTGGACTTGTTCAGAGTTCTGGACCTTCAGACAGTCGTGGACACTAAGTGCCTTATGAAGCGGTTTGTCAGCGGTCTCTGGATGGACACATGGTTTCTGACTAGATATTCAGTTCATCTGCTCTCCATTCCTGCTCACCAACAGTGTTGCATTGCCTCAGTCTTCTTCAGTTCTTGCACTTTGATAACATACAGGATCCTTTTTTGTGTGTACCACTTCGATTTTAACTTGTTTTAATCAAATGTCTATTTTTGTTTCTTAAGTGACGCCAGTTTCAAAGTCTTTGATCTTAAAGGTCAAACTTTGCTGTACAGATTTGCTGTACATTATTTTTTGTTATCATAACTAAATTCCAATATGAGGCACACCAGTGTTTTATGTTCTGCATACACACTGACACTACAGACTCCTAACATTCCTCTCAGCTGACAACTGTTCATAACTACATTTATATATGGGAATGAACCTTCTCTGAATCACAGATGGAAAGGTGTATCCTTTTTGCATGCCCTTTTCAAGGCAGTTGTATTTCTCTTTGCCTCACTGGGTATTTGCTGTGTACTGCTTGCTGTGGGTAGAGAGAAATGTAAGCAGAGGAGAGGGAACACTTTGTCATTTGGTCCCTCTTGTAGAGTATTGAGCCATTGACTAGAATGCAATTTACAAAAACAGTCTAATTTCTGATTTCTAGATCTCTTATTTATGTTTTGTTTTGAACTGAATTTAGTTAATACTTGATACAAATAATGAAGTTGTAGCTGTTATCAATGCTATCAAAGCATGTATGGTTGAGATGTAATTGTATTTATGTTTCGTTTTAGACTGGCTCTCTTTTAGCTTTTTTGAGTTGAACTGGGACCAGTTCTGTTTCTGGAAACACTGTTACCATACAGTACCTCAGTATGAAGACTGGACCAAATGAATCTATGGTGACAGTGTTGTCTTAATGCAGTCTGGGAGGAACAAGGTTAGTGTTGAACTAAAGCTTAACACTGGGGTCTACCAGTCATTTTAACTACAACTTACCAATGCTGGGCATGATTATTATTTTTGTTCCATTGTGTTCCTGATCTGGCATTATCATTCAGTTGTATTTTGTTATGGTTAGAAGCCAAATGGTATCCGGGGAGGTAGTGCTACTTGATGACAAGCTGAGTATCCATCTGTTTATATCCAGATGCCTTGATGCTAACAATATTTCATACCATAACCACTGTTCCTCTTGGATATATTCTGTTGGTCGTTAAGAATTTCATACTTCATATTTTTTGTGGAATAACAAAGGTGTTCTCTGCACACCTTGACACAGACATGGCATGACCAATATGACTATTTAGGGGGGAAACATTTCAGATAAATCTAACACTAAGACAATCAATGACCGGTGTGTTTATCATTGACATACTGTATGTGCTGTACCGATATCTATTTCCTGCTCAGTGTGTTTAAGCTTTGAACTTGAACTGCATGGTGGGAGAACATGGACAACTCAACTGTCAGTGATACTTGATGTAAAACACCATCTGTGTTGTGAAATGTCTTCCATACTTGAAAGAAAATTCATGAATAAAACCAAAATGATACTTGTGTGCATTGAATGTTTGTCCAATCAATGTCACCTCAAGATACGTCTTGGGTAAATAAAGTGGACTGTTTCCACATTGCCTGAGCTAGAGTTCGACCGATTAATCGGAATGGCCGATTTCAAGTTTTCATAACAATCGGAAATCGGTATATTTGGAAACCAATTTGGCCAAATTATTTGTTTACACCTTTTAACTAGGCAAGTCAGTTAAGAACACATTCTTATTTTCAATGACAGCCTAGGAACGGTGGGTTAACTGCCTTGTTCAGGGGCTCGGGGGAATCAATCTTGCAACCTTACAGTTAACTAGTCCAACGCTCTAACCACCTGATTACATTGCACTCCACGAGGAGACTGCCTGTTACGCGAATGCAGTAAGCCAAGGTAAATTGCTAGCTAGCATTAAACTTATCTTGTAAAAAACAATCACTAGTTAACTACACATGGTTGATATTACTAGTTTATCTAGCATGTCCTGCGTATCGTTGCTCCAATGTGTACCTAACCATAAACATCAATGCCTTTCTTAAAATCAATACACAAGTATACATTTTTAAAGCTGCATATTTGGCTAAAAGAAATCCAGGTTTGCAGGCAATATTAAGGAGGTGAAATTGTGTCACTTGCGTTTATTGCATGCAGAGTCAGTGTATATGCAACAGTTTGGGCTGTCTAATTTGCCAGAATTTTATGTAATTATGACATAACATTGAAGGTTGTGCAATGTAACAGGAATATTTAGACTGATGGATGCCACCCATTCGATAAAATACTGAACGGTTCCGTATAACTTTTGTTTTCAAGATAGTTTCCGGATTCGACCTTATTAATGACCTACTGCTCATATTTCTGTGTGTTATGTTATAACGAAGTCAATGATTTGACTGAGCGGTGGTAGGCAGCAGCAGACTCGTAAGCATTCATTCAAACAGCACTTTCGTGCGTTTGCCAGCAGCTGTTTATGACTTTAAGCCTATCAACTCCCGAGATAAGGCTGGTGTAAAGATGTGATGTGAAATGGCTAGCTAGTTAGTGGCGTGAGCGCTAATAGCGTTTCGAACGTCACTCGCGCTGAGACTTGGAGTCGTTGTTCCCCTTGCTCTGCTAGGGCCGTGGCTTTTGTGGAGCAATGGGTAACGCTGCTTCGAGGGTGGCTGTTGTCGTGTTCCTGGTTCGAGCGAGGAGAGGGACGGAAGCTATACTGTTACACTGGCAATACTAAAGTGCATATAAGAACATCCAATACTCAAAGGTTAATGAAATACAAATGGTATAGAGAGAAGTAGTCCTATAATTCCTATAATAACTACAACCAAAAACTTCTTACCTGGGAATATTGAAGACTCATGTTAAAAGGACCCACCAGCTTTCTCATGTTCTGAGAAAGAAACTTTAACGTTAGCTTTTTTTCTTTTTTTTTACATGGCACATATTGCACTTCAACACTTTGTTTTTGCATTATTGATGAGGCAAAATGTATTTTATGTATTATATTAAGTTAAAATAAGTGTTCATTCAGTATTGTAATTCATTACAAATGTTTAAAAACATGTTTTATATTAAAAAAATATATATATATATATATTTTTAAATCAGCCGATTAATTGGTATCGACTTTATTTGGTCCTCCAATAATCGGTATCGGCGTTGAAAAATCATAATCGGTCAACCTCTAGCCCAGTAATCCCAAGCATCAAGGTTGAACAGTGAATGACTACAGTTCATGTCCCCAGGAGGGTAATATGCCATTTAGCAGATGCTTTTAACCAAAGCGACTTACTCATGTGCATACATTTTACGTATGGGTAGTCCCGGGAATCGAACCCACTTCCCTGGCGTTACATGCGACACCAACTGAGCTACAAAAGGACCAAACGGTGTATGATGTTGAACAGGTACTGTCCTGTAAGATCTATTCGTTACATTTCTAGCTACAATGAAGATTTCACCTCAATACATCCCTGTATATGACTTCTATCACGGTCAAAGTTCACTTGGATCATTCTCAGTAACAGTCATTCATGTCAACTTGTTTTATTTATCAAAATGTAAACGGCAACAAGCATGTATCAAAAGGTCAATACGGCAAATCCTGTACAAAATGGCTTGACAAGTCTTCTTCCCAAAATGGCTGTCGCAACAAATTGTAAACAGTCTTACAGCGAAAATACTAAAATCAGCTAAAATAGGAAAAAGCACCTGTTATTAAAATCTTTGTGCAGTCTACAGAATAAAAAATAAAAATGTATAAATGGAGATGGAATGTAAAAAAAAACAAAAAACATTTATATACAGAATGTGTTTGAGTTCAGTTTTTCCTCACAAAAAGGCAAAAGAAAATCAGACAGTGCATTAAGAGGACAAGCACACGATGTACTTCATGAGATTACTAGAAGAACTAGTGGTAGGGAGCTGGTTTGGTCACTTAGCGCAGTGTGCATAGTTATAAGGCATCAGTACAGCAGTCCTAGGTTGCATGTGGCTATGATGATAATGAGAGACATTCTGAGAGAGTCCCATTCAGTAGAAGTAAACAGCTGTTTCACAGGTAGCTAAACCACAGTAAACTTCCCTCCTACAGTCCACCCTGCGTGAGTGGTGTTGGGAGTTTTCAGATGGGGTGTGTGTACTATGCCTCAGTGACTGGTCCAGGGTTAGAGGTCATGCATTCTCTACAGTCACTGACAACAATGCTTCTTCATATTAGTTACATTCTAGAATACCATTCTGTCTAACCCAAGTTCTCTCAGAACAGAAGTTGTGTGTCCAATATTTCAGTCTTTTGGCAGTGCAAGGAAGAGATGAATACAATGGAGCACAGGGGGTGTTTCTTTATGGCATCTGGTGTGTGTGTGTGTGAGTCAGTCAACTTCAGCAGTGAGTCGACAATTCAAACACTAGTGGTTCTTCGCATCTGTGCTTAGAAGGCATATCGCGGAACCATAATGATTCATTTCGAATGGACAACAAGGATAAACAAACAAGACATCTGTAAAGAGTCTTCATAGAGGCAGCAAAAGGACTGGGCTTGTCACATTATCTTCAGGAAGAAGATTCCTTACAAATGCATCAACACACATCACGGCATCTCTGTGCGGTCTTTAGAGAGCATCTCTTCAATACTCAGTGTGTTTCAAATCCTCCTACAGAACTTTGTTTGAAAATGGCACTTCGCCTTCAAAATGGTGGTGTTACATTAGTAAGGCTAAAACTACAGAGGACAAATAAATAAATAAAATAAGCCAATAAAAATACTAAATACAGCAGCAGTATCTATGTATGTCAAGGAAAAAATTAAAAACGAAATAAATTAAATCTGTGGTTTGTCAAATATGGGAGGCAAAGGCAACAAAAACATGAGTACTGTTCTGGTGGGGCAGTGGGAGTAGGGGGGGTTAAAGGCCATACCCCGCTCCTCCCACCCTCTCCCCAGTATGTGTCGAGGCTAGCGGTCAGGGGTCAGGGTTCTAAGGGCAAACATGGAGTGTCAGGACTCTTTGCTTCCCTGAGGTATTTCTTTGTAGTTGGTTTCTCCTGTGGCTGTTGCCGTGGTGACAGCTATGGGTTCCGCAGCAGAGGCAGACTCTGGTTCTGACTCGGTGACGGCGGGCGTTGACATGGTGAAGAAGGCAGGGCTGCTAGGTTCCAGCTCCTCGGGGCTAGAGGACCCCTCCTGCTGTACTAACCCACCCCAGCTGGCCTTGTTCAGCCCCAGGTGGCCCAACATGGTCTGGGACAGACGCGTGTCAGAGAACCGGCCCCACTCAGCAAACAAAGGCTCCACCACGTACGTCATGAAACCTAGGAAGGAAGACAGGGATAGGGAAACACACAGGGTTATAGATGCAAGCCTAAGAGAGCTTCTGGTTTATATCAATGTATTGTAGCTAGTACTAAACTAGAAATCGTAATAAAAACGTACCAATTTGAATGTTTGCCATGGAGTTACTCTGGCTATCACACAGTGGACTGACTTCAAGTCGGTGCTTCTTCTCAATGTCTCCTACAGAGGGATAGACAACACAGCACACACTGATCAGAAATCAACAGGATAGGTGAAAAGACTGCTGGAGATTACGAAGGGTAGAGGGAGAATGATAATCATACAGAATGAAAAGAAGAACGAGAGTATACCTTGGTGGAAGAACTCTTCCGTCACTTTCTCACTCCACTGTTTGCTCAGCTCCCAGGGTCTGCAGGGGTTGCAGATGTCCGCACACTTCAGAGCCATCTGCAAGGAGTTAGAGACAAAATAGCCAGTCAGACCCCACAGTTTCCAGCTGATAAGATCCAAAATGTCTGGTTCTACCCAGGCACACACCTGGAGGATGAAGTGTCGGTGGCTGGCATTGCTCAGGTACAGGTCATCCTGGTCCAGGTGTGTCCTGAACTTCCCCAGGTACTCGTTCTGTCTGCTGATGTCAGTGGCTAGGATAAGAGAACCCAGTTGGTGCTCCATCTTCAGCCTGAGGAGATGATGAACAGAGGAATTCATTCAAATATGCTTTAATCGTTTTACTACCATACTCAATACTCGAAGTGTACAACAACTCATTACCTTGATCTTTAAAACCTCTTAAATGTAAAGTCCCCATATTTGGGGACCCTATTTGATTTTTAAAAATTCAATTCAATCTGATATGAGAACAGTCTGGTATGAGAACAGTAGTCCCTATCTCCAAAAGCAGGTTGTCTGCGGAAAGAGGAGTCTCTTGGCTATTGATTGGTGCCTTCAAATCTTTTGTGTGACTTCCTACCACATATGGGCATTAGAATTTATAAGGGCAGGGTGAGCCGATGACCTCATTTCAAAATGGCTGCTACCTACATTATGTTAAGCGTTGTCAAGCATAAACTAAATAAACACGGAATACGTTGACAGACCCCGAAAGCCGGGACTCCACAGAGCATGAGGATCTTATTTGTCTGCCTGTGACCTACCGTTACTGATCACCAGCCCTGAGAGTCAATATGTTCATTTTACACAACGTTTTCGCCACATCTTACAAGGTAAGCTTCCATTTGGTCTGTGTTTGAGCAAGAGCTACATGGGGGGGGGGGGGGGATTCTGGATTCTGTTAAAAATAGAACATGTTTCAAGTTAAAACTGTAGTTATTTTGTATCCTGTTTAGTGAATGATTACTCTGAGTAGTTTAGGCCATGAAACGGTGTACGCTCATTTAGAAAGGTTGACCTAATCAGATGAGGAAATTGCCTTGGATCAGAGAGCAGGGTCAGGCCCAGAAGATGGATAGCTAAACAATAGTGAAGAATAACTTTCCAGTGTGCAAAAACAGTGCAATTACCACATTTGGACACTGAATGTACACCTTGAATGTTTCCTGGATGCTCCACAACCCCACCAAAATGTTCAGGTGAGGTTGATATGGTAGAAATGGTGTTTTTATACTGAACAAATAGCATTTAGGGATTGCAAATATGTAATAGCACTGAAATAATCTAAATTACAGACATATGCCACTTTGGAGAGGTTTAGGGACACTTGGAAACGTCCCGTGACCATACCTGACGCCACTTACTAAAACATCTGCCCATTTCTAGTTGATACTGTTCACAAACCATCCGACGTGTTTCCAGCTCCTGTCATCAATAATTCACTTCTAGCTTGTCAATGAAAGATCACTTATGTACAGTGAACTATGTAACTGCTCTCAATCTTCTGATCCCTCCTCCTAATCTCCCAGAGGTCTCCTTTCCAAATATACCAAGTTTTTGCATGTCAGAATCATGTAATTATACATTCATATCAGTTACCTTTGGGTATGTCTATTTAGGCGGAAATCAACATTTTGCCATTACATTTAATTAAAAACAGTCATTAAATCACTTGGCACTGGGAAAAGAAATGTGCAGACTGACCCGTCCTCAGCAGGCAGGTGGGAGAACAGGCCGGTCTCTCTGAGCAGACCTACTGCAGACCTCCAGTGATGGTTCTCCAGAACAGAGGAGTTCTACAGACACATTAGCATTTTTAGAATGCTGTAATCCTCGCTGCTAAGTGCATTCAATCATAGACCTCAACGTTATCTTAAAATAACAAATAAACCATGAACTAGGTCAAGTTATCAACACTTTTGTCCTGTTGAACATGGCCATCTAGTGTCTTCCAGCCATGTCTAATATGAAAGCTACAGGAGCTGTGGAATGTACCAGCGATGTGCTCTCACCCTGTAGAGCTTGGCCAGGTAGTGGTTCGTCTTGATGAGGAAGGGCTGGTTGACTCCCGGGTGGTCCAGGTCATGAGTGGCGGCTGCCAACAGGCCCAGGAGGATGTCACAGGACGTCAGGGACTTGGCCAGCTACGGAGAGACAGGGAACGTAGGCATACTTTTCTCTGCTCATCCCCCCTTTTCCACATGGTTACATTTCAGCCTTATTCTGGCAACTTCATTAAATAGTACCCACAAAACACTAGTCTCAACAACAACAACTGTGAAGAGGCGACTCCGGGATGCTGGCCTTCTAGGCAGAGTTACAAAGAAAGAGCCGCATCTCAGACTGGCCAATAAAAATAGAAGATTAAGATGGGCAAAATAACAGACACTGGACAGAGGAAGCATCCCAGAGTCGCCTCTTCACTGTTGACGTTGAGACGGGTGTTTTGCAGGTACTATTTAAAGAAGCTGTCATTTGAGGACTTGTGAGGTGCATGTTTCTCAAACTAGACATTAATGTACTTGTCCTCCTGCTCAGTTGTGCACCGGGGCCTCCCACTCCTCTTTCTATTCTGATTAGAGCCTGTTTACTCTGTTCTGTAAAGGGAGTAGGACACAGCGTTGTACGAGATCTTCAGTTTCTTGGCAATTTCTCGCATGGAAGCACCTTCATTTCTCAGAACAAGAATAGACTGACGAGTTTCAGAAGACAATTCTTTGTTTCTGGCCATTTTGAGCCTGTAATTGAACCCACAAATGCTGATGCTCCAAATAATCAGCTAGTCTAAAGAAGGCCAGTTGTATTGCTTCTTTAATCAGAACAACAGTTTTTAGCCGTGCTAACAATTGCAAAAGGGTTTTCTAATGATCAATTAGCCTTTTAAAAGGATCAACGGATTAGCTAACAACGCGCCATTGGAACACAGGTGTGATGGTTGATGATAATGGGACTGTAGATACTCCATTTAAAAAAAATATATATATATATTTTAAATCTGACGTTTCCAGCTAAAATAGTCATTTACAACACCTCCCCCCTATTTGACCTAGATAGTTTGTGTGTATGCATTGATATGTAGGCTACATGTGTGTTTTTTCAAATGTATGTAGTTCTGTCCTTGAGCTGTTTCATGTTTTGTGTGAACCCCAGGAAGAGAAGCTGCTGCTTTTACAACAGCTAATGGGGATCCTAATAATGTCTACTCTGTATTTCTGATCAATTTGATGTTATTTTAAAAATGGAAAAGAAAATGTGCTTTTCTTTCAACAATGACATTTCTAAGTGACCCCAAACTTTTCAACAGCAGTGTATGTAAATGTGATGTTTCAGTTTTTTTTATTTGTAACACATTTTCACAAATTTCTAATGTTTTTGCTTTGTCATTATGGGGTGTGTGTGTAGATTAATGAGGGGGAAAAACACCCATTTTAGAATAAGGCTGTAATGTAACAAAATGTGGAAAAAGTGAAGGGGTCTGAATACTTTCTGAATGCACTGTACATGATTGGTAACCTTGCCTCTGGCCTGAAGACTCATAAGCTAATTCCTAGGCTTTAGCTCAGTGGGATAAGGTGGTCAATAGCCCAGTAAGTTACTTCTGAATACTTTCTGTACAATGGAATAATAGCTCTGTCTGATACCTTGGGTTCTCGCAGGTAACAGTACATGGCCTGCGTGACGTCTGCGGCGTGCACAGCGTTGTGGTAGGGGTTGAGGCTGTGGTAGTCTTCCTGCACCATGACCAGGAAGCGCCACAGCTTTACCATGTCCAGCTGAAACAGCTCCAGCAGACCATACTGGTTTAGGAGGTGAAAGGTCAGCGTCACCAGGCTGTTTCCTGCATGGAGAGGGGAGACATGGTATATGTAGTTTAAAGATCTGGTCAGGAATAGTGTTGGGGGTAGGTAGTTATGTATTTTTGTGTTTGTGGTGGAGTTTAACATTGCAATAGCATCAGCATTGCAAAGAAAATCTATGGAAAAAACAACCATTCCACTTTTACACAGCATTCATGAAAACAAACACCAGAGAGCGCCATTGTCTACAAATGCCTGAGTTGAAATGAGGCCTATGCAGTAATGTTACACTGTTTCACTTATTCTCTGAGGATGATGAACATCTTGAAGAACAATCTGGCCTTAAATGGCCATGTACTGTTATAATCTCCACCCGGCACAGTCAAGAGGACTGGCCACCCGTCGGAGCCTGGTTCCTCTCTAGGTTTCTTCCTAGATTTCTGCCTTTGTAGGGAGTTCTTCCTAGCTACCGTGCTTCTACATCTGCATTGCTTGCTGTTTGGGGTTTTAGGCTGGGTTTCTGTACAGCACTTTGTGACATCTGCTGATGTATTTATGAAGCCCTTTTTACATTTGATTGATTTATAAATACATTTGATTGAATACAAATATGTAGCTAAGGCTTTTGGGAGAAATATGGATATGTCAGAAACATACCATTGGTTAATCTGTCATAGAGGAAAATGTCGAAATTCCAGGTCGCGACCCTTTCCAGCATACACTGCAAGAGAAAACATGCAAATGTAGGTCTGTGTTAAGACAGAAATATGAATTGTGTATGCATGCATACGAGTATATGATTGGCTAAGAGAGTGTGAGCATCGGACCTTGGCCTGTCCGGTGTAGTCCTCATCAAGGATGTGGAGGGGGTTGAGGTGGGGTGTTCCCCGGAGCAGACGGGAGGAGTGCAGGTACCTCTGGAAGCTGAGCAGTCTGCGGAGCCTCCTGCCAGACACAGGCCCAGCCGAACTGAAGCCAGGACCAGGGATCAGACTAGAGTCTGAGTAGGCTGAAGACACAGAGACAAAGGCTTAGAACATTAAGTTATTTAGAAGTGAAGGGTTTACAATATGGTAGATAGAAATATAATGCATAGATTTAAAGTAACTGTTCAGTGTTTCCAGATTTCTATGAAATATGACCTATAATTACTTACAATATAGGAGTGAAATAATTCTTTTTTTTTTAAGGAAAACTATATATGTTAAAAAGCAACTTTACTGTGTTGGAATGGTGTGGGTGTACCCCAAAAAAATAATTAATGGTGTGGGCGTACCCCAACAACAGAATGGTGTGTATACCAGTCATTAAAAATATTCATGCAAGTAGACTGCTGACTGGCCAGCTCATCCTCCCCAGGAGTATGAGGAAGTGGCCAGAATTTTTTAAACAGTCTGTTTGAGGTGGCGAGTTAGTAGTGTTTTCTCCAATTGATGCTTAGGCCACACACAAGAGTAAAGAACAAGTCAACAACATTATTTGGATATCAGAATATGAACTTTTAAAAGGGAGAGTTTCACTGGACAGTTTCCTGCTCTACAGAAAGGGACACTGTATAATAATTTAGTAATGTACTCTGCTTGATAATCCGTAGAGTCTCAAACTGCTCTAAATCCTATTCAGCAATGTTGCACAACGAATGTTTGGGTGGACTTATAATTTACAGTAAGGGCTATCCAACTGACCAAATGTTGAATAAGTGAATAAGAATTAGAACACTGATGAAACAATAGAATACATCAATAAGAATAAGAGACGTGTAGAAAACAAATGATTGATGTACTTCATTCCAGTGAGGTCACACTGGATTTAAGACTGGTTGACTATGAACACTACTGCCCAAGGGTGGACACACTTACACCGCTGACTCAGCCACCTGTTCTTAGCCTACTGCCTTCACACACACCACAAGTTGTGCTTTGTCAGTGGACACACACACACACACACACACCATGGCTGGCTGGAAAGCCTTGGTCCCACTTAGGAAGCCCGTCAGCATTCCGAGAAAGGCCATTACTTTTAAACCAGGAAGTGAACACGCACACAAAACGTATGTCGGCAGAGAGAGAACTCTTCTGGGCTGGGAGTCCCTGACGTCACGCAGCAGGACACACATTCAGGTTTGGGGGGTGGGTAATTTAAAACATTTAGGAGATTAATTGACATGAAATTCTTGAATTAAATATTGTACCGTCTTTTCGCTAAAAGACATGACTGAATTAAATGTAACTTCACTTCCTGATCACCAACCCTGCTCAGTCACAAAAGCATTCTGGAAGTTGACTGACTTATTTACATTAAGACAGCCAGTGTTAGATGGCGAGGAAGACTAATCAGTGTGTGAAATAAATAAGATCTGCACCAACATCTGTCGGTCAATCTGTCTGGTGTGGCAGATCTACAGAGTTAAAGGTAGTACTCACAGAGGTAGGGCTGAACGTAGCAGATCTACAGAGTTAAAGAAAGGTAGTACTCACAGGGGTAGGGCTGTACGTAGCAGATCTACAGAGTTATAGGTAGTACTCACAGGGGTAGGGCTGTACGTAGCAGATCTACAGAGTTATAGGTAGTACTCACAGGGGTAGGGCTGAACGTAGCAGATCTACAGAGTTATAGGTAGTACTCACAGGGGTAGGGCTGAACGTAGCAGATCTACAGATTTAAAGGTAGTACTCACAGGGGTAGGGCTGAACGTAGCAGATCTACAGATTTAAAGGTAGTACTCACAGGGGTAGGGCTGAACGTAGCAGATCTACAGATTTAAAGGTAGTACTCACAGGGGTAGGGCTGTATGTATGCATGTATTTGGGTTCCATCTCTAGCTTTCTTAACTGATGTTTTTACACTACTGCTACTCGCTGTATATTATTATCTATGCATTGTCACACTTTACAAATGACCTCGACTAACCTGTACCGGTACCCCTTGTATAGAGCCTCATTATTGTTATGTACATTTATTGCGTTACTTCTTGTTTGATTCGATTTTTTTTATTTTTTTTACTTTAGTTCATTTAGTAAATATTTTCTTAACTCTATTTCTTGAACTGCATTGATGGTTAAGGGTTTGTAAGTAAGCATTTCACAGTAAGGTAATACCTGTTGTATTTGGTGCATGTGACAAATCAAATTTGACTGGATCAGTGAGGGTAGCATGAGAAAAATAATACTGTATGCCACTACCAACTGCATGAATTGAGACTGGGTATATAGAGATATTCAGTCACTCTTTATTGGTTTGTTGTTAATAATGGGTCTTGGCATTCCAGTCTTCAGTGTTTCAGTGTGGGTAGCAAGTATCACCCTTTTCACAATACGACAGATTCTCTAGAGGTTTCAAAAGATTACCCTGGGCTATATATTTTGTAATCATGTGAACTTGCTGCGTATCTAACGCTACCTCTGGAGGTAGTGCACGACACTCGCCTGACAGTTGCCCCCACTCTGAGCAGGGCAGCGAACAGTATAAATGGTAATAGCTAGGATGTGTTATTTTAGTGTTCCCTTGATTTTTTTTGAGCAGTATATACACTGCTCAAAAAAATAAAGGGAACACTAAAATAACACATCCTAGATCTGAATGAATGAAATATTCTTATTAAATACTTTTCTCTTTACATAGTTGAATGTGCTGACAACAAAATCACACAAAAATGATCAATGGAAATCAAATTTATCAACCCCTGGAGGTCTGGATTTGGAGTCACACTCAAAATTAAGGTGGAAAACCACACTACAGGCTGATCCAACTTTGATGTAAAGTTTTAAGGACAAAATGAGGCTCAGTAGTGTGTGTGGCCTCCACGTGCCTGTATGACCCCCCTACAACGCCTGGGCATGCTCCTGATGAGGTGGCGGATGGTCTCCTGAGGGATCTCCTCCCAGACCTGGACTAAAGCATCCGCCAACTCCTGGACAGTCTGTGGTGCAATGTGGCGTTGGTGGATGGAGGAAGACATGATGTCCCAGATGTGCTCAATTGGATTGGGGAACGGGCGGGCCAGTCCATAGCATCAATGCCTTCCTCTTGCAGGAACTGCTGACACACTCCAGCCACATGAGGTCTAGCATTGTCTTGCATTAGGAGGAACCCAGGGCCAACCGCACCAGCATATGGTCTCACAAGGGGTCTGAGGATCTCATCTCGGTACCTAATGGCAGTCAGGCTACCTCTGGCGAGCACATGGAGGGCTGTGCGGCCCCCCAAAGAAATGCCACCCCACGACTGACCCACCGCCAAACCGGTCATGCTGGAGGATGTTGCAGGCAGCAGAACATTCTCCACGGCGTCTCCAGACTCTGTCACGTCTGTCACGTGCTCAGTGTGAACCTGCTTTCATCTGTGAAAAGCACAGGGCGTCAGTGGCGAATTTGCCAATCTTGGTGTTCTCTGGCAAATGCCAAATGTCCTGCACGGTGTTGGGCTGTAAGCACAACCCCCCACCTGTGGACGTCAGGCCCTCATACCACCCTCATGGAGTCTGTTTCTGACCATTTGAGCAGACACATGCACATTTGTGGCTTGCTGGAGGTCGTTTTGCAGGGCTCTGGCAGTGCTCCTCCTGCTCCTCCTTGCACAAAGGCGGAAGTAGCGGTCCTGCTGCTGGGTTGTTGCCCTCCTACGGCCTCCTCCACGTCTCCTGATGTACTGGCCTGTCTCCTGGTAGCGCATCCATGCTCTGGACACTACGCTGACAGACACAACAAACCTTCTTGCCACAGCTCGCATTGATGTGCCATCCTGGATGAGCTGCACTACCTGGGACACTTGTGTGGGTTGTAGACGCCGTCTCAAGCTACCACTAGAGTGAAAGCATCGCCAGCATTCAAAAGTGACCAAAATATCAGCCAGGAAGCATAGGAACTGAGAAGTGGTCTGTGGTTGCCATCTGCAGAACCACTCCTTTATTGGGGGTGTCTTTCTAATTGCTTATAATTTCCACCTGTTGTCTATTCCATTTGCACAACAGCATGTGAAATTTATTGTCAATCAGTGTTGCTTCCTAAGTGGACAGTTTGATTTCACAGAAGTGTGATTGACTTGAAATTACATTGTGTTATTTGTGTTCCCTTTATTTTTTTGAGCAGTATATATATATATATATATTATACCCACGTTTTCAGTCATAATTTGCTTTTACCATATGTAGGTCAAATGATTTCCATTATATTGATCAAAATAAAGCCTTATGAAAGGCTGTAAGGTAGGTCTACTGTACCTTTATATTCATATGAGGGGGTAGTAGACCTTATCTTATATTTGATAGGCTAGCGTTACTTGGTGAGGACATGCTAAAATGTAACCAGTAACCTACAGACAAGAAATTAAATCCTTTATTG
Organism: Oncorhynchus nerka; assembly: GCF_034236695.1. Taxonomy (NCBI): domain Eukaryota; kingdom Metazoa; phylum Chordata; class Actinopteri; order Salmoniformes; family Salmonidae; genus Oncorhynchus; species Oncorhynchus nerka. The sequence continues at coordinate 17,958,091 of NC_088417.1, read as the reverse complement.
TCGACACATGCTTGTGAATTGTTGCATTATTGAAGAGTGTAATGTGGTTTGGTTCCATTTTTTTCACACGTAACATGGTTAAGATAAAAGTCGATTGCAAAGTTGAAGCATGCTGGCTAGTGGCTATACTGGGATATTTACAGTAAATGTCAGCTGCCAAGCGCCAAACCCTCACGCGGCACAATGTTCCCTTCGCTAATGTTAATTGAAAAGTTCATGTACATTTTATTTCATTTGAAATGTCGTTACACTGCCTCTCCAACTTTCGCCAATGAGAAAAGCCTCTAAGGCAGGTAGTGAGGAATGGGAAGGTTTTTATCATGGTTCATACTCACAGTGTAGGGTGCGGAAGTCGATGCACAGGTACGAGTAGGAACCTTTTCCTTCTGGGTCAAATCCTACCCGACTTCTCACTCTCACATCTCCTAGAGGGAAGCAACACACACATCCTCAAGAGTCATGTAATATATATAGTGGATAAAGAGCTCTCACACTCCTCTCACACACAAACACTTTCACGCTCTCTCAATCAAAGAGTGGCAACTTGTAGACCACCAAGGCTGTGTTTACAAAGACAGCTCAATTCTGATATTTTTTCCACTAATTGGACTTTTGACCAATCACATCAGATCTTATTGGTCAACAGACCTATTCGTGAAAACAAATATCAGAACTGGGCTGCCTGTGTTAACACAGCCTAAAAGAGCAAGGAAAATCTGACAGCTGAGCATGCAATGCCATGCCAGGCACATAACCCTAGTATTAGTAGTCAGACAGGCTAGGAGCAGCAGAGGGACCTACAGTAACCCTAGTATTAGTAGTCAGACAGGCTAGGAGCAGCAGAGGGACCTACAGTAACACAGTAGAGTAGACAGGTTAGTGCGTTATACTCGAGGCGAGCGCTGACAGTATCGTTATGGTACTATGGCACTTTCCCAGGCAACCCAGTCAATACTAGTCTTCTATATGAGTCATTCAGCAGTAATGTCAGACTGACAGACTAGTGCAGCTCTTCAATACTGATTTGTACATTAGATCAAATCAGGCATACAGTACTGTACAGTCTCTCTCCCACCAGCTTGCAACTTACTTGGGAACAGCTGTTTAAATATAACAAAAGCCCTTGCAAAACAGCAAAACTGGGAATTACCATTAAAGAAAGTAATGGATGGTAACATTACATATAGTTTACACAGCATTCACAGATTAAACTCTTCCACTTTCTCACACAGATGCAATGGCAAGTAATTGTGTGTGTGTGTATGTGTGTGTGTGTGTGATGAGATGCAGAGAGTTAAGGTTTTCCATTCTGCGTGCCAACGGGCCTTGAGCTGGGGGGGGGATACGGGTCAGACCGTTGATTACCCATGTGTCCTGACCTCTACACTCTAATGTTCTTAAACCCACTGTATGACAACACAGCAACAGATCAGACTGGCCTAGAAACTTTTCACAGGCCCTGGCAAATAGCCAGCATGTCCTAAACTGGGATCCTGCTGCACCTCTTAACAAGAACTGTAATATCCAGAGTCCACACAAACACATGCTCTCAAAGTAGGTCTAATACTAGAGCCAGAGATAACCAGGGGAAAGCTAGCAGCAGTAAATCAATTGTTAAGTCGTTGAATTAAGTTTCATGCTGAAGCAAAATAGCTAATGATTTAGATAGTCTTCAGATTTTTTTTAACTAGTGTGAGGTCAGTAATCGTTTTGGGTTTTTAATCGAACTTCATCTTCCAACATATTATCCAAAAATACTACAGGTGTAAGATCCAAATTTGATCACCCTGTTGTTCCAGGAAATGTCCTGCACAGCAGGGAATGCAAATGTGTAGTGTATTCAAGGTTATCAAACTCATTTGCAGTATGAACCATAATGGCTTCCACCAGGCAGGAATCAACAAAGAGGATCTATATACTGTAGGGTGTCCACCCACCTCTGTCCAAAGTGGGTGAAAACACACTTCGGTGATCAAATTTCACTTATGTTATAAAATACATTTTACCAAGACAAAATATGATTCTTCATGTTCTGAATAAATTATCCATATTTAAATAACATAATATCCAAAAAGTCGGATTTCGTAACCTAATACATCCGATAATAAGCAGAGCCTGCAGCGGCTTTTAATTAAAGACATGTTGTGAAGCTCGTCTGCAAAATTGCAGGTTTCAAAAAGCTAAATTAGATGTAAAAGACATTGAAAATAAAAAGCTTGCGGTTCGCTCAGTGTACCGCTCAGTGTACCGCTCAGTGTACCGTTGACATTTAACAGAGATAAGCTTTGTGAGAAATCTTTGAAAAAGAGCAGGAATTTCAGATGAATATGAAAAACCTGTACTCCACTGCACAAAAATGTAAAGAGTTGGTCCCATCTGTCATGAGCTGAAATACATAATCCCATAAATGTTCCATATGCACAAAAATGTTATTTATCACAAGTTATGCACAAATTTGCCAAGATAATCCAGCCACCAGAACTTGTCATCTTTCTACTGGAATTGGGAAGACAATACAGGGCTAAAATAGATATTGATTTTGAGACATGACATGTAGTATTTTCATGTTTTATACTGAACAAAAATATCAATGCAACATGCAACAATTTCAAAGATTTTACTGAGTTACAGTTCATATAAAGAAATCAGTCAACTGAAATAAATTCATTAGGCCCTAATCTATGGATTTCACATGACTGGGAATATAGATATGCATCTGTTGATCACAGATGCCTTAAAACAATTTAAGAATTTAAATCGTGTGGTTATATCCAATATAGCTCCAAGCCACATGATTAGGTCTGTCTTCTCTATAGGACTTCAGTGTGTTTGGCAGTTTGTTAGGACAATACTACGGTTCAGATTTTGTACCACTTTTTTCATCTTCCGTTGATTTAGTCACCATAATTTTGGCCGTCCTACAAGGGTTAATAAAACGCCATTAACTTTTGAATGGATTATGATAACCAGTGGTGCCAACCTCGTCGCTTTCTCAAAGGAGTATCTACACAATTTACATCATATTTTACACATTGGTCAAAAGATGCGTTTTTGATTAGACACCCTATATACACTGACAAGATAAGGGACTGGACTGCTCGAACAATGGGAATAAATGTCCGCAAATGAGGGAGGAGGCGGGATCATTCTAGGCAGGCATTGAGCAAATGTCAGCTCTGCTGAGCGCAAACTTGAACTTTGTGAAAATTCTGTGCAACTTCCATCGTGCGTTTACTGTGAACACTGAGGCTGTACCCGCTTTAAGTTACAGTTTTAACAGTGGCCAAGTAGCCAACAGTGGCAATTTGATCATAATGTAGGCCTACCAAGAGTGACCTACCGTCAAAAACAATAGAGAAAAACACAAGGCTAATATGGAAATAGCTGTTCTATCATTCAGGCTACATTCCATTAGAGACTTTTGAAAAATACAAACATGCAGGGCTTGACATTAACCTGTTTTGTTTATCCACTTGTCCTTCAGACAAGGGTATGACTGAAAATGTGTTTGATGCAAGAAACCACTTTACAAAATACAATTCATTATCACAGAAATTATGCTACGCTCTGCCGATTGGCTACTTAGCGTATTCAAGACCGTCTCGAAATACAACACTTCCATTTTAAGATATAAAAAGCACTTTACTTGACTCTCTTTTCAAAGATGGATAGAAATGCACACGTTTTGTGCTCTTGTAGGAAGCAACCACTCCCCCATTGTTGACAAAATGAGTTATAACTGGACTAATCTCAAAACAAGCACATCTACTCGCGACCACTCACAGCTATTTGCATATAGGCCTACTGCAGCTCTGATTGGTTATGGCGCCCCAGTCTGTGTAGAGTATGGGCCTGTCAATGCAATAGAATCCTACTCCAATGCGCTCTGCCTACAAGAAAATATATTTCACAGTTTTACCTACTAAATGTAGCATATTTCGTTTTGATTCGGTATATTACATTGAAAGTGGTTAATATTGCATAGATTCGATCACAAGTCCCACAGTAGAGTGAAACGTTGATAGTGTAAACTAAAACGGGAAAACTGTAGAAGATTGAGTGAAGTTCAATCTCATTCTTCTCTCCGCGGGCTCATATTTGACACTCACTAACCTCCATGCTAAAAAATCCCCACTTCCTCTGCTTCACTGTATTTTGGAGCGGATAGATTTTGGGACAGTCATGCTTTGCCGCTTCCTCTCTGCGGGCCCCAAAGTATTACCTGGTCAGGTCACATGGTCAGAGAAATCTCTGGGTCCTGTATATAATCTCCCATAACTAATTATATATACATATACATATACTAGATGACTAATGTTGAAGCCACCATGCCTCCATCTTGACACTGCTCCACCATTGTAATAAATATTTTTGAGGCTATAGAAATGCATGTATTAATGTCTACATTAGTTTGTCACATGTATTCTATTACAGACACCTTAATGCGTACTTTTAAATGATATGTGAGCTAAACATACATACACACATACATATATATACACATACATATTGACCCTGGATTGCTGAGATATATATATATACACACACACACAGTTGAAGTCGGAAGTTTACATACACCTTAGCCAAACACATTTAAACTCAGGTTTCACAATTCCTGATATTTAATCCTAGTAAAAATGCCATCTTAGGTCAGTTAGAATCACCACTTTATTTTAAGAATGTGAAATACCAGAATAATAGTAGAGAGAATGATTTATTTCAGCTTTTATTTCTTTCATCACATTCCCAGTGGTTCAGAAGTTTACATACACTCGATTAGTATTTGGTAGCATTGCCTTTAAATTGCTAAACTTGGGTCAAACGTTTCAGGTAGCCTTCCACAAGCTTCCCACAATAAGTTGGGTGAATTTTGGCCCATTCCTCCTGACAGAGCTGGTGTGACTGAGTCATGTTAGTAGGCCTCCTTGCTCGCACACGCTTTTTCAGTTCTGCCCACAAATGTTCTATAGGATTGAGGTCAGGGCTTTGATGGCCACTCCAATACCTTGATGTCCTTAAGCCATTTTGCCACAACTTTGGAGGTATGCTTGGAGTCATTGTCCATTTGAAAGACCCATTTGCAACCAAGCTTTAACTTCCTGACTGATGTCTTGAGATGTTGCTTCAATATCTCCACATAATTTTCCTACCTCATGAAGCCATCTATTTTGTGACGTGCACCCGTCCCTCCTGCAGCAAAGCACCCCCACAACATGCTGCCACCCCTGTGCTTCACGGTTGGGATGGTGTTCTTTAGCTTGCAAGCCTCCCCCTTTTACCTCCAAACATAACGATGGTCATTATGGCCAAACAGTTCAAATCTAATTTTATTGTTACATACACATGGTTAGAAGATGTTAATGCGAGTGTAGCGAAATGCTTGTGCTTCTAGTTCCGACAATGCAGTAATAACCAACGAGTAATCTAACCTAACAGTTCTATTTTGGTTTCACCAGACCAGAGGACATTTCTAAAACAAGTACAATCTTTGTCCCCACGTGCAGTTGCAAACTGTAGTCTGGCATTTTTTTTTATGGTGGTTTTGGAGCAGTGGCTTCTTCCTTGCTGAGCAGCCTTTCAGGTTATGTCGATATAGGACTTATTCTGAGATTGATTTGCACTTTTTGCACTTTTTGCACAAAAGTACGTTCATCTCTAGGAGACAGAATGAGTCTCCTTCCTGAGCGGTATGACGGCTGTGTGGTCCCATGGTGTTTATACTTGCATACTATTGTTTGTACAGATGAACATGGTACCTTCAGGCGTTTGGAAATTGCTCCCAAGGATGAACCAGACTCGTAGGTCTACAATTGTTTTTCTGAGGTCTTGGCTGATTTCTTTTGATTTTCCCATGATGTCAAGCAAAGAGGCACTGTGTTTGAAAGTAGGCTTTGAAATACTTCCACAGGTACACCTCCAATGGACTCAAATGATGTCGGTCTAAACAATTGCTGGAAAAATTACTTGTGTCGTGCACAAAGTAGATGTCCTAACAGACTTGCCAAAACTATAGTTTGTTAACAAAACGCATGTAAACTTCTGACTTCAACTGTATATAAACCCTGGATTGCTGAGAGATATATAAAAAAAATATATATATAATTGAACCGAACAGGCCATGTGTCGTGCTATAAATTCTCAGACAACCCAAAGATTTATTGATGCCCTTCCAGACTCCCTCTGCCTACCCAAGGACGTCAGAGGACAAATCAGTTAACCACCTAACTGAGGAACTCAATTTAACCTTGCGCAATACCCTAGATGCAGTTGCATCCCTAAAAACGAAAAACATTTGTCATAAGAAACTAGCTCCCTGGTATACAGAAAATACCCGAGCTCTGAAGCAAGCTTCCAGAAAATTGGAACCGAAATGGCAAGTCTTCCGACTAGCTTGGAAAGACAGTACCGTGCAGTATCGAAGAGCCCGCACTGCTGCTCCACCAAACTGGAAGTCTTCCGACTAGCTTGGAAAGACAGTACCGTGCAGTATCGAAGAGCCCTCACTGCTGCTCCACCAAACTGGAAGTCTTCCGACTAGCTTGGAAAGACAGTACCGTGCAGTATCGAAGAGCCCTCACTGCTGCTCCACCAAACTGGAAGTCTTCCGACTAGCTTGGAAAGGCAGTACCGTGCAGTATCGAAGAGCCCTCACTGCTGCTCCATCATCCTATTTTTTTTCCAACTTGAGGAAAATAAGAACAATCCGAAATGTATTTTTGATACTGTCGCAAAGCTAACTAAAAAGCAGCATTCCCCAAGAGAGGATGGCTCTCACTTCAGCAGTAATAAATGAATGAACTTCTTTGAGGAAAAGATCATGATCATTAGAAAGCAAATTACGGACTCCTCTTTAAATCTGCTTATTCCTCCAAAGCTCAGTTGTCCTTAGTTTGCACAACTGCCAAGACCTAGAATCAAGGGAGACACTCAAGTGTTTTAGAACTATATCTCTTGACACAATGATGAAATTAATCATGGCCTCTAAACCTTCAAGCTGCACACTGGACCCTATTCCAACTAAACTACTGCGGATGACACACAGCTGTACATTTCAATGAAACGTGGTGAAGCCCCAAAATTGCCCTCCCTAGAAGCCTGTGTTTCAGACATAAGGAAGCGGATGGCTACAAACGTTCTACTTTTAAACTCAGACAAAACAGAGATGCTTGTTCTAGGTCCCAAGAAACAAAGAGATCTTCTGTTGAATCTGACAATAAATCTTGATGGTTGTACAGTCGTCTCAAATAAAACTGAAGGACCTTGGCGTTACTCTGGACCTTGATCTCTCTTTGACAAACATATCAAGACTGTTTCAAGGACAGCTTTTTCAATCTATGTAACATTGCAAAAATCATAAACTTTCTGTCCAAAAATGATGCAGAAAAATGTATCCATGCTTTTGTTACTTCTAGGTTAGGTTTAAGTCTTTACTGAAGACTCATCTCTTCAGTAGGTCATATGATTGAGTGAAGTCTGGCCCAGGAGTTTGAAGGTGAACGGAAAGGCTCTGGAGCAACGAACTGCCCTTGCTGTCTCTGCCTGGCCGGTCCCCTCTCTCCACTGGGATTCTCTACCTCTAACCCTATTACAGGGGCTGAGTCACTGGCTTACTGGTGCTCTTTCATGCCGTCCCTAGGAGGGGTGCGTCACTTGAATGGGTTGAGTCACTGACGTGATCTTCCTGTCTGGGTTGGCACCCCCCTTGGGTTGTGCCGTGGCGGAGATCTTTGTGGGCTATACTCAGCCTTGTCTCATGATGGTAAGTTGGTGGTTGAAGATCTCTAGTGGTGTGGGCACTGTGCTTTGGCAAAGTGGGTGGGGTTCTATACTGCCTGTTTGGCCCTGTCCGGGGGTATCATCGGATGGGGCCACAGTGTCTCCTGACCCCCTCCTGTCTCTATGCTGCAGTGGCTTGTGTTGGGGGGCGATGGTCAGTCTTATATCTGGGGAGTCTCTCTCGCTCTCTGAAATTGCTTCCTTTCCTTGATGCAATCTAGAAGCTTGATGATGCCTGTTCATTCTGAATATGGGGACTGTGGGCAGATCTAACAGTAACTAGCATAAGTTGTTCTGTACTGTATGTGATGTGTATGTGACAGTGGGCAGTACTTACCGAGCATACGAATGTACAGAGCGGTCTGATCTGAGCTGTCATAAGAGATGGCCCCTCGTCTCTGGAGAGGGGAGGAAAAAAGTTTCACCATTAATGCTTCCGAGACAGTCAGTAGAGCACCAGAGAAATATGTAACGAATGAAATACAACAGTTGAAGAATACAGGTAGTGTTGGCCTACTGGTTACTAAAGTCATTTAGGTGAGGTTCATGTGGTTAATTTTGATCTGCGGAGGACTGCTAGGCTGCTGATATGTTGTGATAAACGAATAAAGAGTTTCCTCATCTGTATGGCAGTGCGCGCGCACACATCCACCCTCTGTTTATCATCTGGCGCAGGAAAACACGCATGCTGTGTATCCACACGCAAACACTCACATCCAGAGAGGGCTTGTGTGGTGTGTGAAAGATATGGTGTGAGAGACTGTACTGTGTGTAGAGCACAGCTTTCCAAACCTGTTCCTGGAGAGCTAGCCTCCTGTAGGGTTATGGTCCAACCCCCTGATTCAGCTTATCAACCAGCAAATTATCAGAATCAGGTACGCTAGATTAGGGTTGGAATAAAAATACAGGGCAGTAGCTCTCCAGGAACAAGGTTGGCGAGCCCTGGTGTAGAGGAACATGCTGCTCCAAACAGAGTTGAGTTGTCCATCTGGTAAAACATTAAGACTTAATTACACCTCGTTTCCCCCAGTAATATGCTCCTTGTTACCGTGACGATAGAGCAAAGCTGCTTGCTGATTAGGACAGCAGCAGAAGACACTCCCACTGACTCTAGGCTTACCAAGCACGAGAGATGGAAAGAGGGGGGAGGAGAGAGAGAGAGACAGACAAGAACATACACAGAAAAAGAGAAAGCGAGACAGATCAGGCATTCCTTCCGACTGGGTCTGAGGGTGAGTATTCCTATAGCCAAAAGATAGAAAGCATTGTCTAAATTTAACACAAAACGTAGACCTAGGACAATACTAGATCACCCTATGTGTATATAGAGTTGAAGTCGGAAGTTTACATACACCTTATCCAAATACATTTAAAAACTCAGATTCACAATTCCTGACTTTTAATCCTAGTAAACATTCTGGCTTAGGTCAGTTAGAATCACCACTATTTTAAGAATGTGAAATGTCAGAATAATAGAAATGACTTATTTCAGCTTTTATTTCTTTCATCACATTCCCAGTGGGTCAGAAGTTTACATACACTCAATTAGTATTTGGTAGCATTGCCTTAAATGATTTAAACTTGGGTCAAACGTTTCAGGTAGCCTTCCACAAGCTTCCCACAATAAGTTGGGGGAATTTTATCCCATTCCTCCTGACAAAGCTGGTGTAACTGAGACAGGTTTGTAGGCCTCCTTGCTCGCACACGCTTTTTCAGTTCTGCCCACACATTCTCTATAGGATTAAGGTCAGGGCTTTGTGATGGCCACTCTAATAGCTTGACTGTGCTGTCCTTAAGCTATTTTGCCACAACTTAGGAAGTATGCTTGCGACCAAGCTTTAACTTTTTGACTGATGTCTTGAGATGTTGCTTCAATATATCCACAATTTTCCTGCCTCATGTGCACTTCATAAAATAGATGGCATCCAGTCCCTCCAGCAGCAAAGCACCCCCATGATGCTGTCACCCCAATGCTTCATGGTTGGGATGGTGTTCTTCGGCTTGCAAGCCTCCCCTTTTTTCCTCCGAACATAACAATGGTCATTATGGCCAAACAGTTCTATTTTTGTTTCATCCGATCAGAGGACATTTCTCCAAAAAGTCTTTGTCCTCATGTACAGTTGCAAACCGTAGTCTGGCTTTTTTAATGGCGTTTTGGAGCAGCGGCTTCTTCCTTGCTGAGCGGCCTTTCAGGTTATGTCAATATAGGACTCGTTTTACTGTGGATATAGATACTTTTGTACCCGTTTTCTCCAGCACCTTCACAAGGTCCTTTGCTGTTGTGACCACTGGAATTGTGATACAGTGAATTAGAAGTGAAATGATCGGTCTATAAACAACTGTTGGAAAAATTACTTGGGTCATGCACAAAGTAGATGTCCTAACCGACTTGCCAAAACTATAGTTTGTTAACAAGAAATTTGTGTAGTGGTTGAAAAACGATTTAATGACTCCAACCTAAGTGTATGTAAACTTCTGACTTCAACTCTATAGGCCTAGTGTGTGTATGTTGCTGCCTGGCCCTACTCAACAGATTGCAGTAACATGAGGATCTAACCAAGGGATATCCTCAACCTCCTGTCACCCCAGCCTAGCTATCACCTACACACAGACACTCAGGTCTGGGCACGGCCTTGGCTCACCTCCCCTTGCACCACACACCCCCGTCCAAAACTAGTCTCCAGAGAGCCCCCCCTCCCCACCCTTCTGCATTTGCAGTGAAAGGTGGCAGAGCAAGAGTGGTGTTTATCAGACCATGAGACATCCTGAAAATCAGTCTTCTCACAAAAATGTATCTAGTTTCTGAATGGTTTGGCCTACTAACTATTATGACCCCTCTATAGAAAGGTGAGTCTCTCAAACACATAATTGGATGCCCACCAGCCTCACAAGACTACACCCCCTCCAAGACTACCCCCATACCAAATGTAACATATTGGGGTGCCCTGTAAGAATTTGTCAGAGAGTGGGTAAGCCAGCTCTACCATCCGTTCTATTGGGCAAAGTGCAAATCACTGGAAAATAAACTGGGTGATCTCCATTCGAGACTATCCTACCAACGGGACATTAAAACTGTAATATCTTCTGTGTCACAGAGTCGTGGCTGAACGACAACACGGATATACATTTGGCTGGGTTTTCCATGCATCGGCAAGACAGAACAGCTACGTCTGGTAAGGAATATGTTCCAGGATTCATCCAATGGCATTGAGGAGTATACCACCTCAGTCACCGGCTTCATCAATAAGTGTATCGACAATGTAGTCCCCACAGTGGCCGTACGTACATATCCCAACCAGAAACAATGGATTACAGGCAACATCCACACCGAGTTAAAGGCTGGAGCTGCCGCTTCAAGGAGAAACACTAATCCGGACGCTTATAAGAAATCCCGCAATGCCCTCCGACAAACCATCAAACAGGCAAAGCATCAATACAGGACTAAGATTGAATCCCACTACACCGGCTCTGATGCTCGTCGGATGTGGCAGGGCTTGTTAACTATTGTGGACGACAAAAGGGAAAACCAGCCTCGAGCTGCCCAGTGACGCAAACCTACCATACGAGCTAAATGCCTTTTATGCTCGCGTCGAGGCAAACACTGAAGCATTCATGAGAGCACCAGCTGTTCCGGACACCGGTGTGATCACGTTTTCCGTAGCCGATGTGAGCAAGACCTTTAAAAAACGTGTCAATATTCACAAGGCCGAGGGACCAGATGGATTACCAGGACGTGTACTCAAAGCATGCGTGGACCAAATGACAAGTGTCTTCACTGACATTTTCAACCTCTCCTTGACTGAGTCTGTAATACCTACATGTTTCAAGCAGACCATCACAGTCCCTGCCTAAGTGCTTTGAAAGGCTGGTCATGTCTCACATCAACACAATCATCCCGGAAACTCTAGACCCACTCATTTGCATACCAGTGTGAGAGTTAAGTTCCTTGGTGTCCACATCAAACTATCACAGTCAAAACACACCAAGACAGGTCGTGAAGAGGGCACGACAACACCTTTCCCCTCTCAGGTGACTGAAAAGATTTGGCATGGGTCCCCAGATCCTCAAAACGTTCTACAGCTGCACCATGGAGAGCATCCTGACCGGTTGCATCACCGCCTGGTATGGCACTACAGAGGGTAGTGCGTACGGCCCAGTAACTCACTGGGGCCAAGCTTTCTGCCATCCAGGACCTATATACACTAGGCATGTCAGTGGAAGGCCCAAATAATTGTCAGACTCCAAGACTGTTCTCCCGGCTGCCGTACAGCAAGCGGTACAGGAGCACCAAGTCTAGGTCCAAAAGGCTCCTTTACAGCTTCTACCCCTAATCCAGAAGACTGCTGAACAATTAATCAAATGGCCACCTGGACTATTTACATTGATCCCCCCCCCCCTCTCCCCATTTTGTTTTTACACTGCTGCTACTCGCTCTTTATTGTCTGTGCATAGTCACTTCACCCCTACCTACATTTACAAATTACCTTCACTAACCTGTACCCCCACACATAGACTAGGTACCAAACCCATAGCCTCGCTGTTATTCTTGAACTGCATTGTTGTTAAGGGCTCGTAAGTAAACATTTGACAGTAAGGTCTACCTGATGTAGTCGGCACATGTGACAAATAAAATTGGATCATACAAATGGTCCCGGAATTACATTTACCATGTTACGTCTAGTCTATGAGACCAGGCTGACCACACAGGCCTGTGACGTCAATCGGCTCAGACTCATTTGTATCCATGATTTTTACCCATTACCATTCCTCTCCCATCCCCTCTGGGCTCTTCTCTCAAAAGGAAAAATGTAACACTTTGAAGCCATTTTCTCCCACAATTCAGTATGTGTAAACATCCATTTATTGAGGCTTAAAAATCACACATTACAATTAACAAAATGTCTAAGCAGGTTATGGCCTGCTCCCATTGTCAATTGTCCCATCTGAAAACAGTTGTGTAGTAAAGCTATAGTGACTAGTTTACCAACCACTGTCACACACCATCTTATTTGTCACATGCGTCATAGACAACAGGTGTAGACTAACAGTGAAATGCTCACAGGTACTTTTGCATAGAATGCAGAGTTAACAAATAAAATAGAGACAAGGAATAAATACGCAGTGAATGAGACACACACGGAGTAGAAAATAACATTACTATATACAGGGAGTGCCAGTAGAGTCGAGGTGCAGGGGTACGAGGGAATTGAGGTAGCTATAGGTAGGGGTAAAGTGACTAGGCAAAAGGATAGATAGCAGTGTGTGGGGAGTGTGAAAGTGTATATGACGTCAGTATGCATGTGTGTGGGCGTATGTACAGTAGTGTGTGTATGTATTGGGGTGTCAGTGTAAGAGTAGAATCCAGTGTGTGTGCATAGAATCAGTGCAAAATAAATAAACTACTCCGGGTAGCCATTTGATTAAGCTATTTAGCAGTCTTCTTACGGCTTGGGGGTAGAAGCTGTTCAAGGTGTGGTTGGTTCCACACTTAATGCATGGGTACCGCTTGCTGTGCAGTAGCAGAAAGAAAAGTCTTGGAGTGTGACAATTATTTGGGCCTTCCTCTGACACCGCCTGGTATAGAGGTCCTGGATGGCAGAGAGCTTGGCCCTCTGTAGAGCCTTGCGGTCAGATGCCAAGCTGTTCCCATAGCAAGCGGTGACGCCGACAATCAAGATGCTCCCGATAGTGCAGCTGTAGAACTTTGAAGATCTGAGGGACCATGCCAAATCTTTGCCCCTTCCCCCTCAGGAGGCTGAAATGTCATGCCCTCTTCACAACGGTGTTGGGGTGTTTGGACCATGATATATCCAACTCTAACCACTTACAAACACAGATAAGGATCAGTGGGGAGAATCTCAATTGCATACTCCTCGTGTCCCCACTCCTCTCCAAACCTATTGGAGAAGGTCAGAGAGGGGGACCTCTTGCTCTCATCCAATGGGTTTGAGAAGGAGGCAAGGAGCGAGGCTGCAAGGAGTATGCAATTGAGATTCTCCCAGGTTTGTTCTCCTACAAGCCTACACACACACACACTTATATTTTAGTAATTTAGTAGTGAGTGCATACATTTTCATACACTCTCGCTGGGTGTGTCCGTCTCCCTCTGTCCCTATAAGTCTAAGCTAACATGACGGTGGCAGCCAATCCAAGGCTAATCTTTTACCATCTGGCAAACAGGCTTGAGTCACAGTCGGTAATGTGGTGCAGTATTTTACTGTCAACACGTCACTGTTTACACGCAGCACTGCCACTTAGCGTGTGAGTAATAACCACTGTGTGTGTGGGCGAGGCACTCCGGCATATACAGAACGGCATCATACTCACAGCACAAGGTTGGCAGCCTGATACTACCTTTGGATAAGGGCAAAGTAACATACCCCACCTCACTGTAGACAAACATACTGTACACAACACTGGCATTGGCAGATGTTTGGGCTTTGTGTGCTAGTATGGTCACTATATCAATGTCACAGCTAAATGTGTAGAGGAACACACGCACACACAAAGATAAAACACAGACAGGCATAACCATACGCAAAGACCCCAAACTAGTGGATATAACCTTCTTACTCACACATTCACACAGAGCTTTGGCTGACATCTGCTGCTGGTGTCTAGGCTGGCCTGTACGGTCACTCATCACGTCAGTTAGCAGCCAAAGGGCAGGATTACCCTCCACTCTACTAGAGGTCACAACCCCAGCACACAGACGTCAAAAAGGACGGGAGGGGTGTATACACACATACAGTAGCGGTCAAAAGTTTGGACACATACTCATTCAAGGACTTCTTTAGACTATTTTCTACATTGTAGAATAGTGAAGACATCCACACTATGAAATAGCACATATGAAATCTGGTAACCAAAAAAAAGAGTGTTAAATCAAAATGTTATAGTTGGAGATTCTTCAAAGTAGACACCCTTTGCCTTGATGACAGCTTTGCACACACTTGACATTTTCTCAACCAGCTTCACCTTGAATGCTTTTCCAACAGTCTTGAAGGAGTTCCAACATATGCTGAGCACTTGTTGGCTGCTTTTCCTTCAATCTGCAGTCCAACTCATCCAAAACCCATCTCAATAGGGTTGAGGTTAGGTGATTGTAGAGGCCAGGTCATCTGATGCAGCACTCCATCACTCTCCTTCTTGGTCAAATAGTCCTTACAAAGCCTGGAGGTGTGTTGGGTCATTGTCCTGGAAAAACCAATTATAGTCCCAATAAGCCCAAAGCAGATGGGATGGTGTATCGCTGCAGAATGCTGTGGTAACCACGCTGGTTAAGTGTGCCTTGAATTCTAAATAAATCAGTGTCACCAGCAAAACACCCCCACACCTCCTCCTCCATGCTTCACGGTGGGAACCACACATGCAGAGATCTGTTCACCTACTCTGCGGCTCAAAGACAGCAGTAAGAATCAAAAATCTCACATTTGGACTCGTTGGTCTAACGTCCATTGCTCGTCTTTCTTGGCCCAAGCATGTCTCTTTCTTATTGGTGTCCTTTAGTAGTGGTTTCTTTGCAGCAATTCAACCATGGACTGATTCACAAAGTCTCCTCTGAACAGTTGATGTTGAGATGTCTGTTACATGAACTCTGAAGCATTTATTATTTGGGCTGCAATTTCCGAGGCTGGTAACTAATGAACTTATCCTCTGCATCAGAGGTAACTCTGGGTCTTCCATTCCTGTGGCGGTCCTCATGAGAGCCAGTTTTATCATAGCATGTGATGGGTTTTACAACTGCACTTGAAGAAACTTTCAAAGTTCTTGAAATGTTCCGTATTGAGGTAATGGACTGTCGTTTCTCTTTGCTTATATGAGCTGTTCTTGCCATAATATGGACTTGGTCTTTTACCAAATAGGGCTATCTTCTGTATACCTCCGCTACCTTGTCACATCACAACAGATTGGCTCAAACTCAAAGCAAAGACATTCCACAAATTAACTTAAGGCACACCTGCTAATTGAATTGCATTAAAGGTGACTACATCATGAAGCTGGTTGAGAGAATACCAAGAGTGATTGGCTATTTGAAGAATCTCAAATATAAAATGTAACATTGATTTGTTTAACTCTTTTTTTGGTTACTACATGATTCCATATCTGTTATAGTAGATGTCGTCACTATTCTACAATGTAGAAAATAGTAAAAAACAAAAACCCTTGAATGAGTAGGCGGTCTAAAACTTTTGACCAGTACTGTGTGATATGTGTATGTTCGTGTATGTTTATTTTTAATAAATGAGCAAAAAATACAAAATTAACCCGTTTTTGCTTTGTCATGAGGTAGTGTGTAGATTGATGAGGAAAAATTAAATAAACATACTTTTAGAATAAGGCTGTCACACAACACAATGTCACAGATGTCTCAAGTTGAGGGAGCAAGCAATTGGCATGCTGACTGCAGGAATGTCCACCAGAGCTGTTGGCAGAAAATGTCATGTTCATTTCTCTACCATAAGCCACCTCCAATGTCATGTTAGAGAATTTGACAGTACGTCCAATTGGCCTCAACCTCAGACCACGTGCATGGCGTTGTGTCGGCGAGCAGTTTGCTGATGTCTATGTTGTGAACAGAGAGCCCCATGGTGGCAGTGGGGTTATGGTACGAGCAGGCATAAGCTACGGACAATTGCATTTTATCAATGGCAATTTGATTGCACAGAAATACCGTGATGAGATCCTGAGGCCCATTGTGAGGCCCATTTCTCTTAAGGTATTTGTGACTGACAGATGCATCTCTATTCCCAGTAGAGGTCGACCGATTAACATCTGAATGGCTGATTCATTAGGGCCGATTTCAAGTTCTCATATCAATCGGTAATCGTAATTTTTGGACACCGATTACATTGCACTCCACGATGAGACTGCGTGGCAGGCTGACTACGTGTTATGCGAGTGCAGCAAGGAGCCACGGTAAGGTGTTAGCTATCATTAAACATAATTGCAATTCAGCGGTTGTTGATGACAATTATCCCGCTAACAGGATGGGTTGCGTCAAGAAGTTAACCATACCACGTGGTTAAACTTAGACTATCGATACCAACAGAATAAGAACAAGTCTGATATTAATTACTAGTCTGCTGCTAGGAATTCGGTATCATTGAACGCGAAGAACGACAACCACCGAAACATCCATTCTATAACGAAATGAAGGAATGTCACTGAACTATCCACTATAACCAGGACAGAGAGAGAGGGAGAGAGACGGACAATTCTACAAAAGAAACAAACTTTTCACCAGTGATCAAGTCGACACACTTGAGCGTAAATATATTGATTGATTGCAATTGTTCCCGAATGAGTGAGCGTTCATGTGCAAAGGATTAGCATTTCAATTGTTATAATTATCACTCTATAGTGAATTCTTAGTCGACCCCCACTTCCCCTTTTGTCTAACAAGCCGCCATGCCAGTTTAGCCCACTAGGGCACATTCTCCTATCATTTCATGTAACCACATTTACCTTGTTTGTTTATGCATTTCTGTGAATTACTTAGTGATAAATAAATTATTTAAGACAATTAATGTATGGATGACTCATAGTGAAGACTGGGCAGATAACCAACTATTTACGACGTTTGGAATGAGACTAACGTTGAAACGACGTTCTTCGTTTGTAGAAAGAGAGTCGGACCGAAATGCAGCGTGTAGGTTACTCATGAATTTAATGAAAGAATGCGTACATGAAATAACTCAATAACATACAAAGCAAAACAACAAACGGAACGTGAAACTAATTACAGCCTATCTGGTGACTATAACACAGAGACAGGACAAACACCCACGAAATACAAAGCGAAACTGAGGCTGTCTAAATACGGTTCTCAATCAGAGACAACGACAAGCACCTGACTCTGATTGGGAATCGCCTCAGGCAGCCAAACCTATACCACACCCCTAATCAGCCGCAATCCCAAATAATACAAACCCCAATATGAAACACAACACATAAACCCATGTCACACCCTGGCCTGACCAACTATATAACGAAAACACAAAACACTATGACCAAGGCGTGACAGAACTCCCCCCCTAAGGTGCGGACTCCCGGACGCACCTCAAAACCATAGGGAGGGTCCGGGTGGGCGTCTGTCCATGGTGGCGGCTCCGGCTCGGGACGTGGACCCCACTCCATTAGTGTAATAGTTCCTCCCCTTCACGTCCTGGGGTAATCCACCCTCTCCGCCGACCATGGCCTAATAGTCCTCACCCAGATCCCCACATAACTGAGGAGCCGCTCGGGACAGAGGGGCAGCTCGGGACAGAGGGGCAGCTCGGGACAGAGGGGCAGCTCGGGACAGAGGGGCAGCTCGGGACAGAGGGGCAGCTCGGGACCGAGGGGATGCCCGGGACCGAGGGGATGCCCGGGACCGAGGGGATGCCCGGGACCGAGAGGAATCCCAGTACTGTGAGGAATCCCAGTACTGTAATGAAGCTCAGACAGGTAGTAGGCTCCGGTAAATCCTGGCTGGCTGGCGGAACTGGAAGATTCTGGTTGTCTGGCAGATCTGGAAGAGACTGGTTGTCTGGCAGATCTGGAAGAGACTGGTTGTCTGGCAGATCTGGAAGAGACTGGTTGTCTGGCAGATCTGGAAGAGACTGGTTGTCTGGCAGATCTGGAAGATCATGGCTGACTGGCACTTCTGGCGGATCCTGGCAGACTGGCGGCGCTGTGCAGACTGGCGACGCTGGGCAGACTGGCGACGCTGGCGGCGCTGGGCAGACTGGGAGCACTGGCGGCGCTGGGCAGACTGGGAGCACTGGCGGCGCTGGGCAGACTGGGAGCACTGGCGGCGCTGGGCAGACTGGGAGCACTGGCGGCGCTGGGCAGACTGGGAGCACTGGCGGCGCTGGGCAGACTGGGAGCACTGGCGGCGCTGGGCAGACTGGCGGCGCTGGGCAGACTGGCGGTGCTGGGCAGACGGGAGACTCCGGCAGCGTAGGAGGGAAGGAAGGCTCTGGCTGTGTTGAACAGGCGAGGCGCACTGAAGGCCTGGTGCGTGGTGCTGGAACTGGAGCTATTTGATCGAGGACACGCACAGGAAGCCTGGTGCAGGGAGCTGCTACCGGAGGACTGTTGTGTGGAGGTGGCTCTGGATAGACCGGACCATGCAGGCGCACTGGAGCTCTTGAGCACCGAGCCTGCCCAAGCTTACCTGGCTCGATGCCCACTCTAGCCCGGCCAATAGGAAGAGCTGGTATGTGTCGCAGCTGGCTCTGCACCCGCACTGGAAACACCGTGCGCTCCATAGCATAACACGGTGCCTGCCCGGTCTCTCTAGCCCAACGGTGAGCACAGGGAGTATGCGCAGGTTTCCTACCTGGCATAACTATTCTCCCTTCTAGCCCCCCCCCCAATAAATTTTTTGGGGTGACTTTCCGGGTCGCCATGCTGCTTCCTCATACCTGCGCCTCTCCGCTTTAGCTGCTTCTATTTCCTCCTTGGGACGGCGATATTCTCCCGGCTGCGCCCAGGGTCCTTTATCGTCTAATTCCTCCTCCCATGTCCAAATCTCCAAATGGTGCAGTCTCTCCCACTGCAACTGTTCTTCCCGATTAACAGGGAGAGTAGGCTCAGGTCTGACTCCTGACTCAGCCACTCTCTCTCTCTGCGCTTTCCCCCGTTACTTTCCGTTTTCGCTCTGTATAGCCGTGCTTTCCTTCTCGAATCCATACGTCTATAGCCCTCTTCGCATTGCTGTAGGGAATCCCAGGCGGGCTCCTGCACTCGCTCTGGATCGGCCGCCCACCTGTCGATTTCTTCCCACGTAGTATACTCCATGCTTCTGCTGTCCATAACGTCCTCCTTCAGATCCTGCCAGGTCACACGCTGCTCGGTCCGTGAGTGGTGGGTGTTTCTGTAACGACGTTCTTCGTTTGTAGAAAGAGAGTCGGACCGAAATGCAGCGTGTAGGTTACTCATGACTTTGATGAAAGAATGCGTACATGAAATAACTCAATAACATACAAAGCAAAACAACAAACGGAACGTGAAACTAATTACAGCCTATCTTTTTTTTTTTTTTTTATAAAAATAGTTTATTATCTTCAATACCATTCATTCTTTACAACTCATAATTTACATACATACACAAATAATGGTATTTTAAATAAACGAATTAAACTAAAACATAAACCACAAACAAAACCTCAGGGGAGCATCTTCCCTCCCCGTTACCCTACAAAATACCTCTCCCTATCTCCCCCCGTCCCTAATCTATCCTCTTACAAATCTAAATGACACCCAGCCCTAAACCCCCCTTCCACCTCTCCCGAGCAGCATGCTGCCCCCACTTCCTCTCCTCCCTCTTCATCCTCCCCCTCAAATCTCCTTCCACCCTCCTCACTATCCCTTCCACCCCCAATCTTTCCCTGTCTTCACCATGTTCTGCCTTGCTTCCCACAGCCCCGTTTAAAGAGACTCATGAGAAGCCAGAGCAGAAACCTGTCCCTATCCGTCCCTCTCGCTCTCCCTACACCCCTCTCTAACCTGGCCCACGTCAATACAAAATCCCCTTTACCAAACCTAACAACACCCGTGCCCTAGCCCATACTACTCCGGCAAAGGCACAGTCCCAAAAGACATGGCGCACAGTCTCCTCCCTGCCACAAGAGGATCTTAGACAGGTGGGGGATTGCACCAAATTATACCGGTACAAGATGGAACGTACCGGCAAACACTTATGAAGGCTCAACCAATTCAGGTCCTTGAGCCTGTTATCCAGACCCCGCGCCTGCACTCCCTCCCAGACCACTTCCGAGATGCCCACTACAGGCGCCGGACTCCCTGCCCTTCTGACCTCCTCGTACAGGTGCCTGTGATCTAAACCTACTCGGGCAACTTCAACCTCAGGGTGCGCACGCAGCCACTTGGCCGCATGACCAAAGTGCCACGGCAGCTGTTCCGCCCGAGGACCCGTGTTAGACCACACCATTATGCTTCTCGCCTGATACGAGAAAAACACCCGCAGGAGGTAACCGGACGGGTGTATCACTGGCTGAGCAAGCTCCGTTAACAAGAAGGAAACAAAATTGAGTCCAGCTTGAGGGGGAAATGTGGTACCCCCTACCTCCCTCCCCGATGGGACAGATCATGCGTGCCCTGGCGACCCACTCGCACCTGCCACTCCACATAAACTGAAACACAAGCCTCACTAGAGGCCTCCTCAGACAAGCCGGCAATGGGTAGATGTATGCCAAATACAAAAGAGACGGCAACACATCCACCTTTAGGACCAGGACTTTGCCCATAAAAGACAAATACCTAGCTTTCCACATTGCTAGCTTCCTCTGTACCACTGCGATACGCATGTTCCAGTTTAGCGTCGCTGAGCCGGAGGTCTCAAAATGGACCCCGAGAATCCTCAGGGCCCCCTCACAGAGAGATAACCCCCCAGGCACATCCGTTCTACCGCGCCATCTTCCGAAAAACTTGACTGAAGACTTTGCATGGTTCAGAACTGCTCCCGACGCTCGGGTGAAATCCCCAAAGATGGCAAGGGACCTTGTCAGGCACGAGTCCTTGCACAACAGCAAGGAAGTGTCGTCGGCGTACTGCGTCATCTTAACACGCAGCCCACCACTTCCAGGGATCAGCAAACCTTCCACCCCTGTGTCTGCCCTAATGGCAGCCCCCAGAGGCTCCATGTACAGAACGAAGAGGAGAGCCGAGAGTGGGCACCCCTGCCTGACCCCAGACGAGAGGTCAAAAACATCACCCAAGTGACTATTTACACTAACTCGGCACCCCGCTCCGACATATAATGTACGAATCCATCCTATAAACTTCTCCCCAAATCCTAATCGACCTAACACTCTGAATAAAAGGATCTATTCACGCGATCGAAGGCTTTCGCCTGATCTAGCGCTGCTACCATTAAAGGCAGACCTCTATCTTCAACCCAAGCGATGGAGTCCCTGATTAACTGTAGGTTCCATCGAATAGAGCGGCCCTCTACCCCGCACGTCTGATCCTCATGAACGACGTAGGGAAGGGCTGTGCGCAACCGGTCTGCTAAAACCTTTGCAAGTAGCTTGTAATCTACACACAGCATGGTCAACGGCCGCCAGTTGCCAAGGTCTGTTACTTCCCCTTCTTATATAAAAGTGACAGCACACCAACAGCCATTGATCCCCCGGGACCCCGTCTCAAGGATGGCCTTCAAGACTTCGAGGACCACTGGTCCAAGTATACCCCAAAACTTGAGATAAAACTCAGCCGGCAGCCCATCTATCCCAGGCACCTTCCCTTTTCCCATCCTCCTAAGAGCGCTCTCAACCTCTTCTAGTGAGATCTGGGCCTCCATCACTTCTCTAATGTCCTCCGGCAACCGCCTGGACAAGTGTTCTAAAAACACATTTCCCTGCTCTACATCTATTTCCCTTTCCTTAAATAAACCTTGAAATGATCAGTTGTCACCCTGACCATATCCTCTGGTTCTCTAACTATACTACCATTTTCTTCCTAACACCATGCATTACCTTCCTACTCTGTCTTGCCCTAACCAACTTAAAGAACATAGCAGAACAAGTCTCATTATGTTCTAGAAAGCCACTATGCGCTCGCTCAAGGAAAGCTCGAGCCTTCCGCTCCTGCAACTCCCTGAGCTGCGCCTTTAGGGTTGCGGATCTCTCCCAGTCAAACGACCCGCCGAGGTTGCCTGCCTCGTATTCGAGTTCAATTAACCTCTGGATACGATCCACCTCCCTCCTCTCCTCCCTTTTTTTCCTCTTGCAATACCCTATTATAAAAGCCCTAATCCTCACCTTAACTAATTCCCACCACTCTAACACCCCCTCGCACATGGACCGGAGGCCCTCAAGCCTCAAAAGAAACCATAAAACCCGTCAACAAAAGCCTGCTCCTCCAGCACATCCCGATCTAGCTTCCAGTACCCTCTACCAAAGAGGCAGACTGGCGACCCCACCTGCAGGAGCACCCCGTCGTGATCCGAAAAGAAAACAGGCAACAGCCGCCCAGACAACTTACCCAAAGACCTGGGTACAGAAATATAGTCGAGCCTCCGCTCAACCCCCTGGAGTTACGCCATGTAGGACCGTCCATTTTCGGAGTAGTGTGCAGACCACCATCTACCAGACCATGGCAAGCCATTAGCCTGGCAATGGCGCCCGCACTGCTATCCCCCTCTTCCTAAATCTATATTAAAATCCCCCTATCACTAATTTCCTATTTGTGACACACAGGGGCGTCAGACAGTCCACCATCTCCCTTCTGTCTGCCACCACCTGTGGCCCATACACCACCACTAATCTAAATTTACAATCCCTTATCGTGACATCCACCCCTATAACCCTCCCCTGCATTACCACGAAAGAATCCTCCACTTTTACCTCCCTGTGCCCACACAAAATCCCTACCCCGATGAGTGCACCCCCCCAACACCCCAAACCGACTCCCCCTTGTCCCACTCCCTCTTAAACCTAATAACATCCCCTCCATCCCTCAGGTGAACCTCCTGTAAAAAACAAAAATCAAACCCCACACCCTCCAAATAACTAAAAACCGCCCTCCTCTTAACAAAATCCCTTAAACCCCTTACATTTAAACTAACAAAAGTAAAATTAGACTCCATGAAAAATAAATACATGTAATACACTCAAATTCTAAACCCAGACAGAAAAAAACATAAAACAGGAGACTCACCCGATGCTCCCCTGCTCCATATCTACCGGTGAGAACACCATCCGTAATCCCGACATCCCCCCCTCTTCCTCCATCACACCCTCCCAGGATGCAGGAATAGTGTTTGGCTCCGGAGTGCCCTGCACCCTGGGTCTACCCCCACAATCCTCCCCCTCCCCAGTGTTGCAGCTGGTTTGGAAAAAAATTGGGGAGGCTGAGTCCCCAAACAAAAAACTCCCCACCTCCTCTTGTACCCAGTCCTGAGTCTTGTTATGTGTGTCCCCACCCAACAGAAGTTGAGGGCCTGGGGAAACCAGCAGCAACCCAGAGGTTTCTCCCGCCCCCATCACTCTCTTGGCCATCCCTTCCCCCTCACTGTCGGCCAATCGCCCCCTCCTCTTCATACTCTTCTTTGGTGATGGCGGCAGTGAAGAGATACCACCCTCCCCCTGCCAGCTCCTCCACCATACCCCTCATCTCTTCCACCATGGCACTTTCCCCCAGTCCACTTTCTCTTCCACCGTCTCCTTCTCCACCACTCCTCCCTCGCTTTCTTCTCTCTCATGCTCCTCCACTCGGTTGCCTTCTTCCGCCGCTTTTTCTGGTTCTCCTACTCCCGTGCCTTCCGTTTCCTTCTCTCTTCCATCCGCCGCTTCTGGCTCCTCCTCCTTCCTTGTGGCCTTCCCCTCTGGACCTGATCTCTGGTCATGAGGCGTGCTTCCTTCCCCTCCTCTTCTTCCCCCATCCCCGCTCCTGCTCCCCCAGCCGCAGACGCATATGACCTCTGACGGGCCGGGCACCCCCTCCACAGGTGTGCTGGACGAGCCACACCCATGGCACGTCTTAGGCTTGTCACAATCCCTCGCCTCGTGATCCTCAGATGCACAAAATCTGCATTTTCTTGCACTGCATGAGGCGAAAATGTGACCATAGGCCATACAGCGTCTGCAAAATGGGGGCTGACGTGCATAATACAACGTCCCCTGTCAGCCCCTAGGGAGAACATAGCAGGAGGATGGAGGTAGCCACCATGTCCCCTTGGGTCCTCTCTGAGGAGGGCCTGGAAGCCTCTCCTCCCATTCCAAAACCCAAGGGAGTCTTTGAGGTGCCTTGCTGAGGAGACGTTATCCATGTATCTCCCCAGAAAAGCCCTCACCTCTTCGTCCTTAACGTAAGGGTTGTAAATGTTTACAGTTACAACCCTAAAGTTATTCTTCGCCAGGCTTGTTATTTCGTAGTGGCACATCGGCCTCTCACCTCCCACTGCTCTTGCCCTTCTCAGGATATCATCGTGTTTTTCCTCTGTATATAGTGCAACGTCGTATGCTCCCTCCAACGAGTTGCCTTGGAAACAAAACACGTCCTTCACCGTCAGCTTTAGAATCCCCATCAATATTATCCTTCCAAAGGATTCCCGTCCTAAAGGCTCAAACTCCTTTTCCTTCCATGCAAACCGAATCGTGTTGGCCAGCCCAATCCCAGGGACCGACCGTGTTGATGTATTTAGCACCATCTCCGCAAGGAGAATGGCGCTCGTTTTCTTCTCTTCCAAAACAATTGAAAAGAAAAAACCAAGTGACTGAGCCTATCTGGTGAACACTACACAGAGACAGGAACAATCACCCACGAAATACAAAGCGAAACTGAGGCTGTCTAAATACGGTTCCCAATCAGAGACAACGACAAGCACCTGACTCTGATTGGGAATCACCTCAGGCAGCCAAACCTATACCACACCCCTAATCAGCCGCAATCCCAAATAATACAAACCCCAATATGAAACACATAAACCCATGTCACACCCTGGCCTGACCAACTATATAACGAAAACACAAAACACTATGACCAAGGCGTGACAAACGTGAGGTAAAGTAAATAATTCATTAATTAGAAGACTAATTGATCAGATAAAATATCTGAAAAGTTATTTTAGGAAATGATAACTTTGTAATCTGAATATTTTTCCTTGGTGCCCCGACTTCCTAGTAATTACGGTTACATGATTAATCAGTGTAATCGCGTAATAACTAATTACAGTCTTCAGTTAATGATAGTAAAGACATGAAATGTAACAGTAATATTTAGACTTAGGGATGCCACCCATTAGATAAAATACGGAACGGTTCCGTATTTCACTGAAAGAATAAACGTCTGTTTTCAAAATTATAGTTTCCAGATTTGACCATGTTAATGACCCAAGGCTCGTATTTCTGTGCGTTATTATAATTAAGTCTATGATTTGATAGAGCAGTCTGACTGAGCGGTGGTAGACAGCAGCAGGCTCATAAGCATTGATTCAAACAGCACTGTCCTCCATTTGCCAGCAGCTCTTAGCTGTGCTTCAAGCATTGCGCCATTTAGGACTTCAAGCCTATCAACACCCGAGATTAGGCTGGCAATACTAAAGTACCTATTAGAACATCCAATAATCAAAAGGCACATGAAATACAAATGGTAGAGAGAAATAGTCCTATAATAAACTACAACCTAAAAAACTTCTTACCTGGGAATATTGAAGAACCACCAGCTTTCATATGTTCTGAGCAAGGAACTTAAACGTTAGCTTTTCTACGTGGCACATATTGTACTTTTACTTTCTTCTCCAACACTTTTGTTTTTTCATTATTTAAACCAAATTGAACATGTTTTATTATTTATTTGAGACTAAATTGATTTTATTGATGTATTATATTAAGTTAAAATAAGTGTTCATTCAGTATTGTAATTGTCATTAATACAAATAAAATAAATATCGGCTGATCGATCAATATCGGATTTTTTTGGTCCTCCAATAATTGGTATCGGAGTTGAAAAATCATAATCGGTCGACCTCTAATTCCCAGTCATGTGAAACCCATAGATTAGGACCTAATTAAATTTATTTCAATTGACTGATTTCCTCATCTGAACTGTAACTCAAAATGTTGAAATTGTTGCATTTTTATTTTACCTTTAACTAGGCAATTCCGTTAAGAACAAATTCTTATTTACAACGACGGCCTATATACGATGACAGTGGGTTAACTGCCTTGTTCAGGTGCAGAACAGATTTTTACCTTATCAGCTCAGGGATTCGATCTAGCAACCTTTCGGTTACCGCCCCAACGCTCTAACCACTAGACTACCTGCCGCCCCAAAATTGTTCAAAATAGATAGGATATGCCCCTCAGACCAGGGTCAGGCAACCCACCCAGGGTCACTGGGTTTGTCGGTCAGACTGGATGGAGGATTCAGCAATAGACAGGTTACCACCATAGTGTATGTAGGTTCTCATTTAACCTACTTACTAACAAAGTGTCTTAAATGTACCTTTTGTCAGAGATAACCGTTTGTGATCAAGTAAACTAATATTTTCAGATGGAATTCAAGCTTAACTTGAGAAAGTTCTCAGCATTGAGTTTGGGCTCATGTAGCCTAGTTGATGCTGTATTGAAGGCATACTTGAAGCTAGTGAATCTAAACCCAACCAGAACTCTACAGAGCTAACCCTGTGAATGATCATTTAGGCCAAGTCTAGCAGCTCCAGGTCTTTACAGTGGTGTTCAGCAGGGACTGGTCAAAGCTCATCCACACACTTCCCTGTTTTAGCCCCATTGATAAAACCAGACTTCCTCATGTTGTCAGTCATAAAAACACTGGGTTCTAGCCGAGGACTGCCCACAGACAGACAGCACAAGTCAGGCTAAGGAGGAAGCCATCACTATTCCCATAAACTCTGGAATAACACAAATGGTGTGTCTAAACAGATAAGAAAGCAGCAGAGCTTCATAAAGTGACAGCTTCTTCCTGAGTTATGGACCCTCGTGGTGCAATGCTGTAATACATCATGGTACATTCCAGTAAGGCAGTGCTGAAGCCATAAACCTGGACTTAACTGCAACGCAGGTTGCTGCATGTGTGCACATGTGTGACATTGCTTACACAAATAGTTTGAATCTGCTTGCTAACACGGGTTGTATAGGGAGAGAGGACACACTCCACACCGGGCTGTTGCGGGGAGATTTCGCTGCAGTGGAATTTCACAGGCATCCAGGCAGTGGCTCAGGGTATTGAAACACCTGTTGTATGTGAAGTGAATCAAGGTAAAAATGTAGTCATTCATAACCGCCAGTCCAATGCTAATGTTTCACAGAGTAAACACAAAGAGCAGGAAGGAAGACTGGCTTGTAGCCCGAGCAGTGAGCATGCAGCACAAACTGTCTGCAGTGTTGACGTGTACAGCCTCATTCTCACATCCCATTGTACTCAACACAGTAGCACATAAACAATGCTAACGTGAGGGGCCCCGAGAGAGAGAATTGTATGGTTAGTTTAGATCCTTCCTGTTTCCTACTGTAAATACAGTCCTAAACACCTCCAGGGAGAGTAAATACTCCTGTTAATTGAGTCACGTAAAGAAAAACTCATGACCTTTGATAAGGACAGTGCTACTCCTAAAGAGGGTACACCATTCAGGGAACAGTCAGACTATTCTCATGAAGGTTGTCAATTTGGCATGTTGGGGGTTAAAGCCGTGTGGCTGTGAAAGAGCAGCAGCAAGGCTCTGAACAGCTCCTTACCACATCCTGAAACTACGTCAATCCAGCCACACGTCACCATCTCAGAACCGTATCACTTCAGTTAACGTCAACGACCCAACGCAACAAAAAAAAGTGCACCCTTATGCCGCCCCCCAATACAGCCAACTCTTGATGGGATCCCCTCTGTCTGCAGAAAAACAACCGGTGGTGTCGTCCTGCTGCGTACCTCGCTGGATCATATTTGCCAATTCTCCTTTTTCCTGTGGTAAATCAGCATGTGACTTACTGCTCCAACGCAGTGTTTCTGTCGACAGATTTTTACATCTAGGTTACACACATTAGAAATATCAATTGGCTCTGTGGCCTGTCCTTATGTCCTTATCAGTGAAGAGGTGTGTATTTCAGTGGTCGATCAATGCTCCAGGCACAGTGGCACATGGTACTGGCAGCTGCATTGTTCCCTGTAATGGCCTGGCTCTCGCGATGTAAACACCAACTCAGGAGTCAAATGAGGATATCTTGCCTGTGTGTAATGTAGACCACATGATTAAATGACCGTGTTCTACTCCTTGTCCTGTACAACAGGACTTGTCATAGTGTCCGACATCAAACTAATGTCTACTTGACTCCTAGGGTGGACATGCCCACTCCGTTTCCAATCTACTTGGACATTATCCTGACGTCAACTAAGTAAAACACCTTGAAGCCATAGAATATACTTTAGCCTTCTCTTTTTACACCTCAACGTACACATGCATAGGCCCGTAGAAGGTGTTTCTCCTTTAAATGTAATGTCATTCCATGGATCACATCTACAGAGGATACGATATTGCTGCAAACTAAAAGCCCTACAGACAAACAAGTCCTTCTCTTCCCATGCTGTGGCCATGGGAGCCGCTCCACCTTTTCTAGAGCATATTTCCCACCCATTCACATGCATACTCCAAGAAAACGTTGGTTTTTGTGCTTGAACCCTACACTTTCGCCGTCTGTTTACAAGAGGAAATGTGAGTGAGAGCCGAGTTTGGCAGAGAGCCACTGGCCTCAGAAACTGGGCGCATGTTGAACCGGCTCCCTCAGTAACGCTAGCCCGTCCCATGTCCCTGCTTCCACAAACACCAGGACCAAGCAGCAAGCACACAGTACCAGAACCACACAGAAAAAAACACTGCAGTGACCACAGAGGAAAAGACTCACCCTTATGGCCAAACAGTGGGAGAAAAACACAAATGTTTAGTGTTCTGAAAAAGCCCACAAAGCAAATATCTCCCACCCCTCCTGGGACGGACAAGTCTACCCTCCCCTCCCCTCCTGGGACGGACAAGTCTACCCTCCCCTCCCCTGCTGGGACGGACAAGTCTACCCTCCCCCTCCCCTCCTGGGACGGACAAGTCTACCCTCCCCTCCCCTCCTGGGACGGACAAGTCTACCCTCCCCTCCCCTCCTGGGACGGACAAGTCTACCCTCCCCTCCCCTCCTGGGACGGACAAGTCTACCCTCCCCTCCCCTCCTGGGACGGACAAGTCTACCCTCCCCTCCCCTCCTGGGACGGACAAGTCTACCCTCCCCTCCTGGGACGGACAAGTCTACCCTCCCCTCCTGGGACGGACAAGTCTACCCTCCCCTCCTGGGACGGACAAGTCTACCCTCCCCTCCTGGGACGGACAAGTCTACCCTCCCCTCCTGGGACGGACAAGTCTACCCTCCCCTCCTGGGACGGACAAGTCTACCCTCCCCTCCTGGGACGGACAAGTCTACCCTCCCCTCCTGGGACGGACAAGTCTACCCTCCTCCTGGGACGGACAAGTCTACCCTCCCCTCCTGGGACAAGTCCCCTCCTGGGACAAGGGGACAAGTCTACCCTCCCCTCCTGGGACAACAAGTCCCCTCCTGGGACAAGTCTACCCTCCCCTCCTGGGACAAGTCTACCCTCCCCTCCTGGGACAAGTCTACCCTCCCCTACTGGGACAAGTCTACCCTCCCCTACTGGGACAAGTCTACCCTCCCCTACTGGGACAAGTCTACCCTCCCCTACTGGGACAAGTCTACCCTCTGTAGTGCTGATCTCTTCACATGAAGAAACCTAAATCTGATGCAAATCATTGTTTCAAGTAACCCCACTTAACACTATAAAGAGTCTGTAGCTCGTAAAAGCCCAACAGCACACAGCCACCCATTACAAATGAACTGTGGCCCACTCCAGAGAAACAAGGGGCAAACACGACCCAGGAGCACAATGGACCTTACAGTGCATTTGTACACAGGGCCATCTGATCTCACGCCCTGCTGACTATAGTCTTCTCACAGGGGGCATAGAACTAGAATGAGCAGAAGGGACAACCCCCGTTCAAAGCAACGTTACATGGTGTAACATGGCAGCCATTTGGAATATTCAACTAACTAATGATCATCGCATCTGAAAACTGAGCGGGACTTTATCCGTTCTAGCAACACAAATTCTATGCTAGGGGGTCGGGACTCCGTGGTCCTTCAGTGGGGAGGGTCTGTGAAGCATGGTCCATCAGAGACCAGTGCTCTAGAATGTGAGCCCACACAACCAGACCCTCTACTATCCCACAATGCACCCTAACACACACACCACTTCTACAAGGATGATGGAACACAAAGGGCCCGGAGTGATGGATGGATGGATGTAGCTTGTCTGGTTGATCTATCCCTGCACACATTCCACAACACCTGACAGAAAATCATTTGTCCTGAGAGCCAGAGAAAGGTGGGCTCAGAGAGGGGTTGTATATCTGTCAATGAGTGTGATTTGAAAGCAGACACGTGGGTGGTTATGTGAAGCAGTGGGCTTGACAAAAGACTAATGGATTGTCCCCCGAAGAGGGATGGGACCCAAACACAAAACACACGTCTCACTGCCTGGTTAATGTGTTACAATGCCATGGGAGTTAAATTGGGGGAGGGGGCTGACTTGAACAAAAGTGCAATGTATAACTATTCTGTAGGATGACTATGAACTACGAAACATGATACAAGTTGGCATAATCATCAGTTGATAACTTTAGTCATGTGTTATCAGTTCCAGGACTTACCAAATTGAAAATATATTATTATAATGATGTTATAATGACAAAGATATTGGCTTCCTTGCACCAAAGTTTGCATTAAAAGATACTTAAACTCATAGGCCTAAGCGACATTGCACAACTATGCCTACTGTGCAATTGGAGGATAAGAACTAAAGGAATAGGTTATCCAATGCGGCTCAATATTTTAACGCGAGTCTGTTAACGTGTCTGGATTGGAACACACTACAAAGTAGACAGGTAGCACATTCCTTGGCGCACACATTGTAAGAACTGGTAGGAGACAGTTGTTGCAACGAACACTAAGCATTGCAACAATAACAATACAGACAATGTTCACGATACTGTACAGTCACGTGTATGTGCAGAATTGGAACGTGACTCCATTAACTGATTAACCGGTTAATTAAACGGTTCTTGTAGTACAGTTTCAGGGTGACATTGCAAATTGATACCACCTGCAGGATTCCCATACGACTCATGAATCTGAAAGAAGCGATTCAACAGCTGGTTATTAGGTAGTACATGACATTTGTCATCAACATGATTATGTAGTGTCAATAGAGCGTGCAGAAACCGTGTATTTTAAACCGAAACAGGTCCAATAATTAGGTAGTACCTGAGACAGCTGTCTTGGATCAGGAGCGCCGAAGAGAGACGAGCTGGAGCTGAAACTGATGGCTCCTCTCCGGCTGAGGACATGCTTAGGAACCGGCCTGTCTAGAGGCAAAACCGGCAGCTGGTAACATACTTCCATTGAACAAAGTCAGAGCTGGATCCAGATCAAAATTCAAATAAAAAAAAATGTAATAAACAGAAATGAATTGATAGAATGGAAAATTAAATGCAGGAAAAGAATAGGGTTGATTGCAGAGCGGTATCCCTCCTTTGTGGGGGGGATCAGTTGTTGCTTCAGCAGTAGGGTAGGCTACTTGTTCTTGTTCTAGGCGACTTTAAACTTGACAAAATCGCCGTCATTGATACATTGTCTATGTTTCTCGTCTCATTTGGTCCCATTCTATTCGGATTATTTTAATGCGGATCCTTCGCTCCTTATTCCACACAGATTTGGGCCCGCAAAAGACGAGGCCTCTATATTTTATGCATCTTTATAAAAACGCGTACTCATTCTTTGTCCAAAACTCCTCTCAGACGTGATTCATCGTGATATGTCTCAAAATGTAAACAAAAGGAACGACCCCTCAAAACACGACAGCTACCGACATACAGCAGTGGTGGATGAAGTGAAAGGAATCCTACGAGGTAAATATTGGAGAAGTTGCCTTTACAGTGGTTTGGTGGTATTCAGTTAACGTGCCAGAAGAAACATTATCAATATGTATTCGGTCTTTCTTCACAATGTAAGTATAAATAGTACCCGTAATTGACCACACTTCTGTCTCACTCAATGCAGCACTGTGTAATTTCAACAGAAAGTGGCTGGCTCAAGGGGAAACTCGACGTTAATCTCACTCAAACTCGGCGTCCGGCAAACAATATTAAGTGCACCGAAAACGCAAAAATGTGAATCAAGGTAAATGTATCTCCTTTAACTACCTATCTTCCTAAACATTAGTCTGCTCTCGAACACACCACCTGCCAGAGATGGAACTGTTCGAGCGACCGTATAACGCCCTTGTGCAATTTATCCAATTGCAGCACGGCTACTAATGTTACATCTATATTGATTGGACAATGGCATTGACTTCGTTTGCAACAAGTTACGCTATTGGCTAGACGTCCAGGGCGATCCCCTGATACTGATTTGAGCAGTCGTTCACCGACGGCGCGGATCTCCACAAGGGTTTTCCAGCACAATGGGGTTTGCCCTAGAGCAGTCCACATCATTGCATGTGATTACCTTTTCTGCGTGAGTCATCCAGTTGTAGCTACTTGAGAAGTGGGACTCCAGTTTTCAATGTGAGGCTATGGTGGAATTGAGTACACTTCCAGTATACAAAAGTAATGTTTTTTAATGATCTGTTTATAAAAGCTATAGGGTGTCTGATAGCTCAGACTAATATAATA
This sequence comes from Oncorhynchus nerka, assembly GCF_034236695.1. NCBI lineage: Eukaryota > Metazoa > Chordata > Actinopteri > Salmoniformes > Salmonidae > Oncorhynchus > Oncorhynchus nerka. The sequence goes on along the minus strand of NC_088417.1, from coordinate 17,925,066 downwards.
AGTCAAGAATAGGCTACTTACATTTGAAATGACTTGTATCGATCTTTACTGACCATCCTACCTTCATTGATAGCCTGGCTAGCTATGCACACGTTGGCACATGTAACCTTTATTTAACTAGGCAATTCGATTATTTACAATGACGGCCTACACCAGTCAAACCCGGACGACGCTGGGCCAATTGTGCACCGTAAATCCCAATCACACCCGGTTGTGATACAGCCTGCATTCGAATCAGTGTATCTTTAGTTACGCCTCTAGCACTGACATGACATGGAATACAAGGAATGGAGTGGAATATTAGCTAAACAGACTGGCAACCACCCACTGGGCACACACTGGTTGAATCAACATTGTTTCCACGCCATTTCAACTGACGCAGTAGGAAGGAGAACTTCCAACAAATGCATCTGTGAGAGAGAGAACAGAACTCATACTCCGCCTGTCCTGCATCAATGTCAGACTGACCTATATCCATTACTAACACCTATTACCTGCAGACAGTGGCTATTGTCCGGTAGGTCTCTATTGTCAAATCGTGTGAGTAGTAGGCTAGACCTAAATAATACCTTCTTTCCGTGAAGTCAAGGAACAAACCATTCCATTCCAGAATTCTCCCCTGAAAACACTGTTCTAAGAACCACCTCTACATACATTCTTATTCAACTTTCCTTTCTGTCTTATGCAGGAGAACTGGGGGCTGAGCTGTACCATGGCAACAGTCAGGCTGAATGCCAGTTGAGGGGCATAATGAGTACCCCTCTGGCCTCTCCTCCACTACATCCCTCCCTCCCTCTCTTCTACGGCACTCTCAATGCAATTCCACACAATCACACTCCTTGGGAGGTCCTGCGTCTTTTCCAGGCAACTGAAGCAACAGTGTGCCAAATCACTCCACCAGCCAGTCACTCACCCTCAGCGAAGACTAGGCACATGATAGTAGAACCCCATATTAACCTTAGCAAAGGACAAGCCAATCCAGACCCATTACATTAGACTAGATGTCGACTGGTGACGTTCTAACGGGTCAGAATGACTGGGCCTAGCTGTGGTGATTAATAAACTACATTTTTCATACACATTTCAAAAAGTGTAGTTGAGGTTGGTGTTTATTTGGTATTTTTTACAAAGTGTTTTCAACAAACCACTCGACCACTCTAAAATGACATGCGTGTGTGCATGCATGTGTGTGTATGTGTACACACTCCCATGAGTGTGACTGTCTGTGGGAAAGGGAAAAGGAAAACATTTGTTAATTAATTCCTCCAACAGTTCCTTTATAGCACACACATATTGGTCCCTGGGCAGAAATGCTCAGCTGCATCAGGCACTCGGCAAGCCCAGGGGGCACGGACTATAGAGCATGGAGTCCAGGGACAGGTTAGCCGCATACCTGCTGATTCCCCAAGCAGCTACAAGTATCTTGTTGCAATCCCCCCACACCTCCCACCCCTCCTCCTTTGTCTGTGACAGCCTTTAGGGAACCAGAGGAGTCGCTAGCGCTAATTGATGATACAGTGGGCACCTCTGGATAAGATCAACTGACTATTGGCAAAAAGTGGCATTCCTTATATAACATGTTTAGATGTAATAAGTCCACACGTTTAATTTGACTAGACTTGAACAATAAATATGACTGTTTTTTATCAGGAAATTAACCTTCAATAAAATTTTAATCCAATCCTTCATGCCAATCTGTGGTTTTCTATGGACTTTCAATAAACAATCAATTACAACTGTGATATGCCACTCCTTGAAAGAATCACTGGTCTGATAACTTTACCTTATCTAAATTATTATCTAAATTATTAGATATCAAATCAAATTGCATTGGTCACATACACATAATTAGGTGATGATATTGCGGATGTAGTGAAATGCTTGTAAAACAACAAACGTTCTGGGCTAATAATGTAAAAAAGAACACCCCAAAAAAACAATATACTGCAAAGTTACTTCGTGAACTAGAACCAGAGCTGCCATTGTCTGTCGGCGCCATCTTGCCTTTTACTATTGCTATCATTAGTCTTTATATACACTGAGCTGAGGTGAAAACTATTTATATTGTTACGGTAAACTTTGAGTCCACCTGCACACCCTTTATGGAGCTACGTTTTTACCTCTGGTCATGTTCATCTGTAAAATCTGCATTTATGTATCGCCATCTTGTGGAAAAAGAGTATTCATGCAGGATAACATTTATTTTTCTTCTATGTTCCAGTAGGTGGTGCTCTTGTGTCACTGAATACAGAGGTCTTGTGAAAACCATGGTGGAAACCTATCGAACCTACTGAACAGATAGTATACTAAACAGCACAACATTACGTTAAAAATGTTACCTTATCTTTCACCATCCTCTCAGACAGTCATCACCAGTTGACACCATTTCTATTCCACCCAAACACCTCCGTATCCTGCAGTATAGTAGACTTACATCCGAGTCCCCTTTAAACTCCAACTCAACATCCAGGTAACAATGTTAAGGCCACTGGCTGCGAGGCCTGCTGAAATGTGAGCCCATGACTATCTGCCTGTATGTTTTATTCATCTCATCCACAGAGTAGACACCTGACTCCACTGACCTGTCTGTCTCTCCCAGGGACGACTGGAGCACTGGAGCTGACGGCCTGGACAGAGGAACAGGTATGAGGAGAGGAACGGGAAAGTCAGAGACAGAGATAGGAATAACTGTGGACAAATGCAGAGGATGTATTTGGCAAAAATGTATCCTAAGTCTTTTCAGTTCTGTTGTTTGGTTTTTGAGGTCTTCGTCCATGTTTCAACAGTAAGGCGACGGGTTCTCTCATTTTGGTGTTCTCTGATGAATTTGGACAATGTAGTGACTCAGTGACAATGTAGTGACTTAGTGACTCTTGGATCGAATAGAGTGTTGAAGATAAAACATAGTGAGGGAGAGTTTGGGAAACAATTGAACTGTAGGTTCCCTGTGGGAAGTTTTTAAATTAATATTTATAACAGTTCTATCAATAATGAATAGAGATGCTGTGTGAAGAGTATACAATTACTGGCAGATCAGTGGATCAGCCAAACAACCGCACAGTCAACATCAGGTATCATATGAAAATCATTGTGGTTGATGTGTTGTGCAGGTAATGGTGAGAAAAGATGTCAGAGCAAAGGCAACGTTCCCTGTCCACCTCAGGAGAGACCCTCTATCTAGTCCTGGGCCTCGACAAGACTTCTACACCGGATGACATCAAGAAGTCCTACAGGTACACACACACACACACAAAACACCACACACACACACACACACAAAAACACCACACACACGCACACAAAATCCTTGCTCCTTGTGTGTTTGTGCATGTACGAGGACCCACCATTTGGAGTCATTGGCTTTGTAGAGTAACATATAACCGGACTGCATATTACATCACTGACCAACAACCCTTCAGCATGTTGACTCCTATAAAGCGTTTCATCCATATAACTCAAAATACTGTAATTCTGTTTTGGTTTGTAAACAAAGATCCTTTTCTTCATCGTAGCAGATTATACATTGATCTGTAACCATGCACAAACAAACGTCATGTAACAACCAATGTCTATGGAGGTCAGAGGGAATCATTTTAATGGGATGTTTTTCAGGAGAAATGTGGCACAGATGTAGAAAAATAATAACTTTGTGAGACAGAGTGACTGACTGCTACAAGACCTTTTAGAATCACAGCAAGTGATTGTCAGACAGCTGCATGAATACAATATGACTTCCATAAAACTAAAATATTAATACTACAGAACAGATGGTACCCCTCGTTGTACTCGGTTCATATCAAGTGTGTGTGTGTGTGTGCACGTGTCCCACACACAAGCGTGGGTGTACTTGGAAGCTTGTCACAACCTGTTGGGAATTGTATGACCCTAGCATTATTGCAGCAGACAAATTGATATGTACCCACTCAACAAGTAGTACCTCAACCTTATAATAAAATAGCAGGACAGACTTCCTATAATATGGAGAGCTGCTGATAAAACTCACTGGTCTCAGTACTCAACTTTAATATGGTTATTGTGTAATAATGTTAGTATGAAAGGAACCTTTGATGCTTAGACCTAATCCAAATCAGTTGTCTTAACCCAAGCCATTATCAATTATATTTAGTAATGTAATTCTACATTTGAATGTAGATTTTGTTTAAGATAACTATTTTATCCTATAACCTACATTTCAGTCAAAGTATGTCTGTCAAGCCCTCGTTCATACATTGACTTCTCTCTCATTTCACCAATACATTTCCATTATGTAGTAAGGCATTCCAACATGTAGTAAGTCAGAATCTAATGACTTATAATATAAATTCACTTCAGACTTCGAGTCATACAGATGCCATCACAATTAGTAGTTCTTAATTAATTGCTCTAATTGGAATTCACTTTCAGGAACCATCCAAATGGTTAGCGTTTGAACAGCCCTTGTTTGTGGTTAATGAATATGTAATCATAGCAGCATTTTCAGAGCCTCTTGGCTTCATTAAAAATAAACAAGCAGACGTGCTTCATGAAATGTTGATGAGAAATTATAATTTACAGCATAAAAAGACAATGAGAAAAAAAAATTATGTAAAAGTGACTGTAGTTATATTTATTTCATGGTGTCTGTCAACCAAGGTTTCCAATGGACCTAATGCCAAAAAACAAACAACTGCAGTTGAAGCCAAAATGGCAAACTGGTACACCATGTATAGTACTGGGCACCAGCATTTAGCTCAGTGTTTCAGTTATATACCATAGGTTACATATTCTCGAGCCTGACTTAAGATCTGTAATTGTACTATACATGCTATTACAACTTTTGGGGGCTAATTGAACTAATATACCAATGCCTGGCAGATGTGTGTGTTGATGGGTGTGAGGGAGCAGGCTTCTAACCCCACCTAATGGGAGATAATACTGCTGCCTCTTACTGAACGCATTAGATAAGACCATAAAATAACAAGACAGTAACAATGAAAACAACATTTCTGTTAGCTAAGCCTTTCAGATTGCATCATCTTTTCAATTTCGTAATATTTTTTACTATTTAGAAAACTTGCTTTGAAATATCATCCAGACAAGAACCCAGAGAACCCGAACGCCACAGATAAATTCAAGGAGCTCAACAATGCCCACTCCGTGCTGTCAGATGCCTCCAAGAGGAACATCTACGACAGCTATGGCTCTCTCGGTCTGTACGTGGCACAGCAGTTTGGAGAGGAGAACGTCAATGCTTATTTCATGCTCTCCAGTTGGTGGGCAAAGGTGGGTTTGTGTGTGTGTGCGTGTGCATGTGCATGAGTGTGTGTGTTTATGTGTGTGTGAAAAAGGAAAGTCTATGTTCATGTGTTAATAGTGAACGGTCTATGTCCATCCTCCACACAGGGTCTGTTTGCGGTCTGCGGCGTGCTAACAGGCTGCTACTTCTGCTGCTGCCTGTGCTGCTGTTTCAACTGCTGCTGTGGGAAGTGTAAACCCAAAACTCCTGGAGAGGAGGACCCCGACACCTACGTGTCCCCTGAAGACCTGGAGGAGCAGATCCGCACAGACATGGAGACAGGTTAGCAAATCAAATAACATTGTCACGTGCCGAATACAACAGGTGTATACTTTACTGTGAAACGAGCCCTTTCCCAACAACGCAAAGTTAAAAAGGAAGAAAATTAGCACACAAAAAAATTAAACAGTAACACAATAAAAGGGCTACCGGTACCAAGTCAATGTGCTGCGGTATGAGATAGTTGAGGTGATTGAGGTAATATGTACATGTAGCTAGAGATAAAAGTGACACAGCACAGTTACAATGGTCAGGGTTTTGTAACAGAGAGATAAGGTGAGCCCCACTGAGAAGGATGAAGTTGCCCTTTGACACTGATCTGAGGTCAGTGTTGCATTTCACATTCCTAATGGCTAAGGTTGGGACTCTAGGATGGTAAGCTGATCCTAGATCTGTGCCTAAGGGCAACTTCTACCAAGAGCAAGCCTCACACACTATCTCTCACTGCTTCAGAATTAGCCAATAGCTCGCAGTTTCATTATTCATCTATTGAAACAACAACAGCAGCAACCTCCTTAATAAGCTCTGCCTACATCACATCACCTTATCAATACTACCTCATCTATTAATGGAAAAGCATTTGATGCTGCAAAGTGACTTTGATGCTAGGGCACAAAGACAGTGGAATGGCACAGACGAACTTTAAATATGTTTTCTCAAACACACCAAGTCAGCCAGTTAATGAAAATAAATATACTTGATATATTTGTGCCAGATGATAAATTGCTCTGGTGCCAGTTAGCTGTGGGAGGTGGGGTGTGTGTTTTCCCCATGTCTTTGCAGTTCTCAGATACAACTGATAATTACTGCCTCTGAGTCACGTCTCTAAATGTGTTTCCATAGCAGTTATTTTGAGCCCCATCTCACGATTAAAGGGAAACAATGGGCTTGGTTTCAGGCACTCACTGCAAAGTCTCAGCCCCCATGGGAGGATGATGAGAAGGTCTACTCATGTGTTTGGCTTCAGAACACATTGCTTATGATAATATATTTATTGGGAGAATTTATGAATATGAATAGGACCTCCTACTGTAGGCATAGCCCACGGTAATTGAACTGATTAACGGGGACTTTTACAACCAAAGTTGTAAAACTGCCCTTCAAGCCAGCCAGGCTGACAGTGTGCCCAGTCTGTGGTGCCAAAAGGACAACCGGCAGCAGGAGGTAAGAGGCAGGCAGCCGTCACCCCCTCACAACAGGACAGTCAAGACATCCCCCAGTCTCAACAGGAACAGCTATACTATAGATAGTATCCTAGGCCTATTTTTAGGAACATTTTGGAGGATATGACATATTTGATTAGTTCTGTGCAACATGCTGCAACAACGTAAACAGATGCACTGATGAGCTGATCTTACCCTCTCCAGACGCTGACGACGTCCCCATAATACAGCAGCCAACCAATGCAAGCGAGAGGACCGGGTTGATTGGTGACGGACGACGGGCCTATACCTAACACAACTAAGAAGAAAGACCGGAGGACTGGTGATGTCATAGGGATTCCAGAACTGGCTTTAAATACCTGTATTTGAGGATTTGTTATTTGAATACTTATTTCGATATATTTTAGTATTTTCAAATAATGTGGCCCGAATCACTTACAACTAAGTATTTGAAAGTGTTTTCAAATAATTTCCTATAAATAGCCTACTATTTAACTTGTTTCAAAAACTATTTTCCAATACATTACATTACATTTACATTTAAGTCATTTAGCAGACGCTCTTATCCAGAATACCTGGGTTAAATGCATGGTAGTGTATTTGAGTCATTTGAGTCTGTATTTTCAAATACATTCCAATATTCAACTACTTGTCTTTTCAAATAAAACATATCTACTTACTTCCAAATGTATTTTAAAGTAATTTAAATACCCTAAATAGTATTTGAACCCAGGATCTGAGGGGATTCATTCATTGACCTGGTAGATCCCAAAAGGGTTCCAATTACATTCCACCCCTTGACTACACTTTGTAAATTCTGAATGAGTGTTAGTTTGTGTGCATTGTGGTTGTTTGTTATTTATTCTGAACAAAATACAAAGTATCCCTAGAATTGTGCATTTAAAATTGTGTCTGTGAAAGAATTGAGAGATGTCAGTATTTTGTCATGTGAGCAATAAAGACTGCCCTTTTTGAAATGTTACTTTGGCATCTATTTTATAAACCACATTGACAGTTTTTCAAACATGTAGATAAGATATATGTGTATCAATTGCTTTAGTTTCACAAATCAGGTAAGAAAAAATGTCCTCCTTCGAGCCGGATTTGAACCAGCGACCTAAGGATCGCTATTTAACCTCTACAGTCCTCCGCTCTACCAACTGAGCTATCGAAGGGGATACATGCAAGAGTGTCGCAGTGGACAATTTATACATGAAGGTGCTTTTCTGCTCGGCATTCTAGCTAAGTTGTGTAGTTTAATTAATTTGGGTTAAATAAAATGTATTATTGGCCTACATTTTTCAATTACAAAATAGTTTATTTGACCTAATTTTAGCAGTCACATATTTAAATGAAGTATAAAAACAAACGAGCTATCTTGCTCGGCATTCTAGCTAAGTTGTGTAGTTTAATTAATTTGGGTTAAATAAAATGTATTATTGGCCTACATTTTTCAATTACAAAATAGTTTATTTGACCTAATTTTAGCAGTCACATATTTAAATGAAGTATAAAAACAAACGAGCTATCTAGCTATGCACATAGCTAGTTACAGTAGCTAGCTAGCCAACGACTTTCAAACCCATTCGACACACTTAGCTAGCTAGCATGAGTCAAGTCGAAGATAATGTGGCCATGTGTATCCTAAAAGTATGCTAGCTGTAACAATAATTTACCATTGTCAATGCCTACATTTCCCATAGAAGCTAGCAAGCAACAATGTTACTCTGTGAACCGGAGACTGCATGTGCCACATATGTGAAGCTAGCCACAATTAGAATGAACCACAATAGTGGAATTTTCGGTTCGTTTTTAAAATAAAAGTCCCTTACTGAAAGTGATGCAAATGCATACTAAACTCTGCAACAACAAAAAACGTCCTCTCACTGTCAACTGCATTTATTTTCAGCAATCTTAACATGTGTAAATATTTGTATGAACATACCAAGATTCAACAACTGAGACATAAACTAAACAAGTTCCACAGACATGTGACTAACAGAAATGGAATAATGTGTCCCTGAACAAAGGGGGAGTCAAAATCAAAAGTAACAGTCAGTATCTGGTGTAGCCACCAGCTGCATTAAGTACTGCAGTGCATCTCCTCCTCGTGGACTGCACCAGATTTGCTAGTTCTTGCTGTGAGATGTTACCCCATCAAAATGAAAAGTATAAATAATTTCAAATTCCTTATATTAAGCAAACCAGATGGCACATTTTCTTGTTTTTTATCTTATTTACAGATAGCCAGGGGCAATACTAGCAACACTCATTTATATTTACATTATTTGTGTAGTTTACAAACGAAACATGTGTTTATTGAGTCTGCCAGATCAGAGGCAGTAGGGATGACCAGGGATGTTCTCTTGATACGTGTGTGAAATAGACAATTTTCCTGTCCTGCGAAGCATTCAAGTAGTACTTTCAAGTATTTTTTCTTAAGTACTTTACACCACTGATTACAAATAGTGGAATCATGTCATATTTGGACTAGATAATCATTAACAAGATCAGAATGTTGTTATATAAATGCAACAAAAGACAATAATTTGTTAATTTCACACTAAAAAAGTCAAATATGAGCTACAACACAAATATTTGTCTCTTCACAGTTGTGTTCTGTGGGTGTCACTGAGTAGACTGATACACCACTTAATTAATCCACAATCCACAGTTAAGGCTGTGCAGTGTAATTTAAATTTACATTTACATTTAAGTCATTTAGCAGACGCTCTTATCCAGAGCGACTTACAAATTGGTGCATTCACCTTATGACATCCAGTGGAACAGCCACTTTACAATAGTGCATCTAAATCTTTTAAGGGGGGTGAGAAGGATTACTTTATCCTATTGTGCGTATTTGAATGTCAATACGCACAATAGGCTGACTGGGGAGGTGATTTCCTACAGTCAAAGTCCCTTAATAACAGCTACGGCGCTAATATTTGTATAACCTCTTCACAGCTGTGTTCTCTGAGAAGACTGATACTTAATTGATCCACAACCTGTACAGTGCCATTTGAATGTCCAATGCACATATAGTAGGTTGACTGTTAAGCTTAATGTGGCTCATTTCACAGTGGTTTCAGAGTCCTGAGCTATGATGCTAATATTTGTGTATTATCTTCACAGTTGTGTTCTGTGGGTGTTACTAAGTAGACTGATACCCAATTTCATTGATCCACAATCCATAGGTAAGGCTGCACCCTGCATTATGAATGTGAGTATGCATAATAGACTGGGGAGGTGATTTCCCGAGCCCAGTTCCATAACGGGGCAGAAGAGGGCTTAGCTCCCTCAGTTGAAACTTGTGCCCCTCAGTTTTATATTCTTATATAAAAAAAGTTTAAAAATATTGAGTGACAGGTTGACGCAAAATCTGTATCTCCGCTATGCTGTCAGCACAATGGACAGAGGGCGCCACGATGTGTGTAGGGGGCTATGGAAAGCCACTGTGGCGGTTAGGTATGATTCCATTGGGTTTCCATAAAAAGCAGGAAAAAACGCTTCTCATCTGTGAGAAGTGAATAATGTGATATGCCTCCGCCTGTAATATTTTATTTGGATTTATAAGGGCGGTGTCAAGTTTACCTTTGAAGCTGCTTCACTCAACTCAGCATCAAAACCCACCACTACGGAGTTTAGTTAGCTTCTTAGCTCGCTGTAAAAAAAGCGTTGGTCTTATTAGGCTTGCCTATTTAGCTAGCTCGAACCAGCTAATCTGCCACTGCCACAATGGATATCAGAAATTGACTTCTCCAAAGTACCCAAACAGTGGTTGTTAAAAGTTGTGACAGCATTGTGAAGTTCCTCTCTGACACCAAATGCATGTGTTTGTACAACACAGAAGTAAGAGTCGAGGCTACAGGGCTGCTGAAGGCAGTGACAGACCTGCCTTTAAGTTTAAAGCCACCATGGCGCACAGAATCCTAACTCTTATCAACTCTCCAAACAAATTGCTCAAGGCAAAAGCAACAGATCTTTACACTGGAGTCAAAGTTGTCCATAGTGCATTTGAGTGCGCTGAGAAGACATTTGTGCGCAGTTCAGTGCCAGTGGCACTGACGCACCAAGCAAACAACAAGTTATGTACGTATAAATTTCCAGCAATACGTGGTGAACAGTACAGTAGGCCAGGAGGACAGAGGAGAAGAGACTGAATGTAAAATACTGTTCTTGGATGCTGTCATTGGTGAAATGTCAGAATGATTCAGCGAACACAACAGCCAACTGGTGGAAGCCCTGTGTGCCCTTGACCCAGAGAGACATGACTTCCTAGTTGTAAAAAAGGTCGGTGAAAGCACTTCTGGATCAAAGCAAAACACATTTGGTGGAAGCTGAGTTTAGTGTCACTTGCCAGTTTTTGCAGACTGAAATCGCCCGCTCCTGCTCCAATTAGGTCAAATGGACCCCACTTACTATCCTGCAACGATTCTCTGGGCCTCTCTCCGCTATGCCGACCATGCTTACTGCACTGACACATGGATTGACTTTTGGTGCGTCCACAGCTACATGCGAGAACAAATTTTACACTTTGACAAACGTGTTCAGTTGGCACAGATGAAGCATGGGGATCTTACAAGAAGATTTGGGGGAGAATTGAATGATCGATTACTCAGGAAGTTCCACAGAGCACAAAGGAGGCTGCAATTCTTCTGGGGAAAAAAATCTAGTAGTTAAAAGAAAAATGTTTATTTCGTCATATCCAATTAAGATGTTGTCTCATCGCTGCAACTTGGGAGAGGCGAAGGTCGAGTCATGAGTCTTCTGAAACATGACCCACCAAACCGCGCTCCTTAACACCCACCCACAGCAATGTGTCGGAGGAAACACCGTTCAACTGACGACAAGGTCAGCCTGCAGGCACCCAGGTCACCACAAGGAGTCACTAGAGCGCTTTGAGCCAAGTATAGCCCCTGCCAAACCCTCCCCTAACCCAGACGACACTGGGCCAATTGTGCACTGCCCTATGGGACTCCCGGTCAAGGACAGTTGTGACACAGCCTGGGATTAAACCCAGGTCTGTAGTTACGCCTCAGGCACTGCGATGCAGTGCCTTAGGATGCTGTGCCACTCGGGAGGCAAGCTGGTCGGTTTTTATAAAAATCTTAGGTGGCATAGCCATTGGCGTCATTTCATCAAAAACCTGGGGTATGGAATGGCAAAATGACTTCCTTAGCCACTAGCCTACAGTAGGTTTTCAATGGCCTTGCTTTAGCGTGTAGGATACTGTCCATGGTGCTGTCATGCCAAACTGTCACTTCTTTGTCAAAAGCGCTCAATGGTTTCAACATTTGAACTTTTATGTTTATTGCGGTATAGTTTGATATAAGCAGAATTCAATATAATTGTGCCACATCCCAATGTGTTGCTGAACTCGCGAGCGCCATGATTTTCCATGTTTGAAGCGGGCCTATAGGCCTATTTACTTGGCAAGACAGCTGTGCATGGCTGCATCTCACTGTAGTAGGCTGTAGCCTATGTTTTGGTTATTTGATCTCCATTCACCTTTTGTTTACTGAATTTGTTACTGTTAATGTAACTAGCCCAAATATAGATTTTTCCATGCCATTATTGATCTGTTATTTTGTTTACTAGGCCTACTTGGTATAGCTGTTTTGTTTTGTTCGCATTCACAGTCATGTCAGTATTCTAAACCAAATTATTATCCAGTAATTTTGTTTGCATGCATTAATAACTAGGCTACTACTTTCAGCATTTAGTTTGCATTATTTTGGTAAGACAGCTGCATTCACATAGGCTGTCAGTAATACTGAATTACCCTATCTATCTTTTATCCTAAATTCATTACCAAAACGTACTTTAGTGTGTAGGGTACTATCCATTGTACTGATACAGCGCAGCAGAGACACGCTACAGATTTAGCGCCAGTGTCACTTCAAAAGCACTCAATCAATGGTGTAGAAGTCTCTGCAATTTAACTTTATTGTTTATTTTGGTATATAAGCAGAAGTAATTCCAATGCAAAACCCCCCCCAAAATTGTGCCACCTCTGGCCCCTCACTGATTTCAACTGCCCCCTTAGTCACTTTATCCTGGCGCCACACAATAAGAGCTACAATGCTAATATTTGTGTAAACTTCACAGTTGTGTTCTGTGAGTGTCATTTTCAGTGAAAAATGTATGTGCAATACAGATAGTAGGTTGACTGGTAAGCTTAATGTGGTTAATTTTACAATGGTTTCAGAGTCCCACAATATGAGCTACAACATTCAAATGTTTGTAAAATCTTTACAGTTGTGTTCTATGGGTGTCATTGAGTAGAATGATACTCCATTTCATGAATCCACCATCCATAGGTAAGGCTGTACAGTGCAATGTGAATGTCAGTACACACCATAGGCTGACTGGTGAGGTCATTTCCCGCAGTCAAAGTCCTGCAATAAGAGCTATGACACTAATATTTGTGTCAGCTCTTTACAGTTGTGTTCTGTTAGTGTCACTGAATAGACTGATTCACAATACATAGGTAAGTCTGTACAGTGAAATATAAGTGTGCTCCCAATGCAATTCACAGTGCATTGGGAGCAGTGCAATATCAACAGTTTTTTTTTTAAATCAGGGACATTTATTTTGAAGGCGAACCGCACATTTCACAAGTATGACTAGCTTCACATAGCTGCCAGTGCCGAGAAAGAACTGCCTGAAAATGTTTCACTGCGAGGGAAGTAGCAACATCGTAGCTACAGTAAAAACAGCACTCGAGATAGCCTGCTGCATTCATTTTATCCACTGCTCCCTCTTTTGCCTATGAGGGGAATTAGCTCAAATGGTAGAGCGCTCGCTTAGCATGCGAGAAGTAGCGGGATCGATGCCCGCATTCTCCAAATGTTTTCCCGTCCCAGCGTGTGGCCAAATTTATGTAAACGTAAGTAAACATTTTAATTACTTTGGCGCGGTATTTCGGTATTTGGCCAGCACCGCGTTATAGCGGGAGCCTGATATAGGAAAGATGGGCTTTCCTGAACTTTTCCTATTCATCTCTATGGTAAGTCTTATCGCTATCCGTGTAATATGTTCGACATACAAATTAGGATCTGGATAAAAATACCTGAATCAGTCATAGAGCCCATTGCCCTTTACGGTTGTGAGGTCTGGGGTCCGCTCACCAGCCAATAATTCACAAAATGGGACAAACACCAAAATTGAGACTGCATGCAGAATTCTGCAAAAATATCCTCCGTCTACAACGTAAAACACCAAATAATGCATGCAGAGCATAATTAGGGCGATACCCGCCAATTATCAAAATCCAGAAAAGAGCCTTTAAATTCTACAACCACCTAAAAGGAAGCGATTCCCAAACCTTCCACAACAAAGCCATCACCTACACAAAGAACCTGGAGGAGAGTCCCCTAAGCAAGCTGGTCCTGGGCCTCTGTTCACAAACAGACCCCACAGAACCAAAGGACAGCAACAAAATTAGACCCAACCATGTCATGAGAAAACAAAAAGAAATTACTTGACACATTGGAAAGAATGAAAAAAATAAAAACAGAACAAACTAGAATGCTATTTGGCCCTATACAGAAAGTACACAGTGGCATAGTACCTGACCACTGTGATTGACCCAAATGTAAGGAAATATTTTGACAATGTACAGAGCATAGCCTTGCTATTGAGAAAGGCCACCATAGGCTATGTGCACACTGCCCACAAAATGAGGTGGAAACTGAGCTGCACTTCCTGACCTGCCAAATGTATGACCATATTAGAGACACATAGTGTGCCATCACAGCAGCAAGATTTGTGACCTGTTGCCACAAGAAAAAGATCAACCAGTGAAGAACAAACAGCATTGTAAATACAACCCATATATATATATATATATATATATATACACTATATATATATATACACTGCTCAAAAAAATAAAGGGAACACTAAAATAACACATCCTCGATCTGAATGAATGAAATATTCTTATTAAATACTTTTTTCTTTACATAGTTGAATGTGCTGACAACAAAATCAAATATATCAACCCATGGAGGTCTGGATTCGGAGACTCAAAATTAAAGTGGAAAACCACACTACAGGCTGATCCAACTTTGATGTAATGTCCTTAAAACAAGTCAAAATGAGGCTCAGTAGTGTGTGTGGCCTCCACGTGCATGTATGACCTCCCTACAACGCCTGGGCATGTTCCTGATGAGGTGGCGGATGGTCTCCTGAGGGATCTCCTCCCAGACCTGGACTAAAGCATCCGCCAACTCCTGGACAGTCTGTGGTGCAACGTTGCGTTGGTGGATGGAGCGAGACATGATGTCCCAGATGTGCTCAATTGGATTCAGGTCTGGGGAACGGGCGGGCCAGTCCTTAGCATCAATGCCAATGCCTTCCTCTTGCAGGAACTGCTGACACACTCCAGCCACATGAGGTCTAGCATTGTCTTGCATTAGGAGGAACCCAGGGCCAACCACACCAGCATATGGTCTCACAAGGGGTCTGAGGATCTCATCTCGGTACCTAATGGCAGTCAGGCTACCTCTGGCGAGCACATGGAGGGCTGTGCGGCCCCCCAAAGAAATGCCACCCCACACCATGACTGACCCACCACCAAACCGGTCATGCTGGAGGATGTTGCAGGCAGCAGAACGTTCTCCACGGCGTGTCCAGACTGTCACGTCTGTCACATGTGCTCAGCGTGAACCTGCTTTCATCTGTGAAGAGCACAGGGCGCCAGTGGCGAATTTGCCAATCTTGGTGTTCTCTGGCAAATGCCAAACGTCCTGCACGGTGTTGGGCTGTAAGCACAACTCCCACCTGTGGACGTCGGGCCCTCATACTACCCTCATGGAGTCTGTTTCTGACCATTTGAGCAGACACATGCACATTTGTGGCCTGCTGGAGGTCATTTTGCAGGGCTCTGGCAGTGCTCCTCCTGCTCCTCCTTGCACAAAGGCGGAGGTAGCGGTCCTGCTGCTGGGTTGTTGCCCTCCTACGGCCTCCTCCACGTCTCCTGATGTACTGGCCTGTCTCCTGGTAGCACCTCCATGCTCTGGACACTACGCTGAAAGACACAGCAAACCTTCTTGCCACAGCTCGCATTGATGTGCCATCCTGGATGAGCTGCACTACCTGAGCCACTTGTGTGGGTTGTAGACTCCGTCTCATGCTACCACTAGAGTGAAAGCACCACCAGCATTCAAAAGTGACCAAAACATCAGCCAGGAAGCATAGGAACTGAGAAGTGGTCTGTGGTTACCACCTGCAGAACCACTCCTTTATTGGGGGTGTCTTGCTAATTGCCTATAATTTACACCTGTTGTCTATTCCATTTGCACAACAGCATGTGAAATTTATTGTCAATCAGTGTTGCTTCCTAAGTGGACAGTTTGATTTCACAGAAGTGTGATTGACTTGGAGTTACATTGTGTTGTTTAAGTGTTCCCTTTATTTTTTTGAGCAGTGTATATATATGTTAATTTATTTTCCATTTTGTACTTTAATAAGGATCAGACCGTCTTTTATACATTTAGTCTAAAATGACATACCGAAATCTCTGCCTGTAGCTCAGGACCTGAAGCAAGGATATGCATATTCTTGTTACCATTTGAAAGGAAACACTTTGAAGTTTGTGGAAATGTGAAATGAATGTAGGAGAATATAACACATTAGATCTGGTAAAAGATAATACAAAGAAAAAACATACAAATATTTTTGTACCATCTTTAAAATGCAAGAGAAAGGCCATAATGTATTATTCCAGCCCAGGTGCAATTTAGATATGGTCCACTAGATGGCAGCAGTGTGTGTGTCAAAGTTTTAGATTGATCCAATGAACCACTGCATATCTGTTCAAAATGTTGTATCAAGACTGCCCAAATGTTCCTAATTGGTTTATTAATACATTTTCAAGTTCGTAAGTGCACTCTCCTCAAACAATAGCATGGTATTCTTTCACTGTAATAGCTACAATGAACAGTGCAGTTAGATTAACAAGAATTTAAGCATTCTGCCCATATCAGATATGTCCTGGGATCTTTGCTAATCACATTAGCCTACGTTAGCTCAACCGTCCCGCAGGGGGTACACTGATCCCGTAGAGGTTTTGTTATTACAGACCGATCTGGCATTTCCCCATCTGGAAACAACACAACTGCAATGGTTTTCTCTCATTTAGTCCAAGATGGCTAGCTACAAAGCTAACTAGCTAGCTAACTTTAGCTGCCTCTCTAGTCTAGATCCAGTTCGCCAGCAGAACAGCACTCGCCAAAAAGACAGGGGTCACTTTTGCTTTTGGAACTTTCTAATCATCACTAAAGTCGTTTGGCATGCGATCACACTAGCTACATAAATTTAGCTAAAAAGACTATTGATGAAATGGATTGCTTTCTTTGTAGCTAGCTATCTGGCTTGGTTGTAGGCTACAGTAGGCTAGTACAGTAACGTTACAGTAGCTAGCTAAGTTACACCTTTACTGAATGACAACAATGCAGCCTGAAAACTTCTGTCTAGCTAGTTGGGCTTAGAAATTGGTAAATGAACATATGGAGAGATCACAAATTCATGCAACTCTGGTGGTGTCATTTCTTTAGCTATTTCCCTGCTTTAGAGAGTGAAAATACTCATACCTTTATCCATAACAGCAGATCTCCCATGAAAAAGTTGTCTTCAAATGGGACAACCAGGTAATTACAGCTAAAATGTTCTGTGCACTCTCACCGGATAGAAGTGTGTGCTTCAATGGCAGATTTTCAACAACAAAAAATAGACAAATATAGTATCAGCAATTCTAAGTCAGACGAGACACATCTGGTGTCATTCATTTACAGATGTTACTTAGATTGAGTGAGAATGATTTCCATATCTTTTATTGAGCGTGGTGTGCTATTGTTTTTAAACACACAGCAAACAAAAAGCTGCGGGTGCCGTATATATCTTTATAAGTTTTGCATACTTCATGTTAATATTCCGTTATCCTAGATCCTCCATTCCCGAACGAGAAGCCACCTGACGCTAGCAGGAAAGACCAGAGATCTGACTTCGAATTGAGTAAAATTAAGATCACTCAAGTTGATATTTAGATTTAGAGTGACTGATATGAATTGGAGCAGGAACAGACTCAGATGGAACAACAGATACGTAATGCATTTGTCAACAACAGTTGTGCCAATTAATGCATATCACAAGGGTTGAGAGGTGTGTACACACTTGCAATGTAACCTACATATGTTGTTAAACTCATTTTTTTTTATTATGTTTTTTTACCCCCAATTTCATGGTATCCAATTGGTAGTTACAGTCTTGTTTCATCGCTGCAACTCCCGTACGGACTCAGGAGAGGCAAAGGTCAAGAACCATGCGTCCTCCGTAAAAAAGGACCCAACCAAGCCGCACTGCTTCTTGACACAATGCCCGCTTAACCCATGAACACCCATGTGTTGGAGGAAACACTGTACACCCGGCGACCGTGTCAGCGCCCGGCCCACCACTGGAGTCGATAGAGCAAGGACATCCCTGCCGGCAAAACACTCCCTTAACCCGGACGATGCTGGGCCAATTGTGCACCGCCCCGGTCTGCTGCGACAGAGCCTGGACTCAAACAAGGATATCTAGTGACCACTGTGCCACTCGGGAGGCCCCATCTGTTGTTAAACTCGAGTGATGAATAAGACCTAGAGCTTTTGTAAATTTACATGATTCACATGATTAACACATGATCTCAATCCAGATCTGAATGTTTTTGATATCCTTTCTACTGTACACTGTTGATAGTAGTTGATGCCAAAGCTAACCTTTGAGAGTACACAGTGGCTAATCTTTGTCCTACTACAAGGACTCGGTCAGCTTGACAAACTTTTGCGTCATATGAACACACACACACACACCCCATGGGTTGCCATGGCGAGTACACTGAGCAGTCAGGAAAAGCTCATATTGTGCATTAAGTGACTGAATGCAACAAAAAAGAAACAGCACAGTGACATGATCACACAGTTCACTCTACGCCTCTCAATTACACGCTCACTCACTCTCATAGTTTAGCTTTATGATTGTTCTCATTTAAGGTAATTGGGCCTCAATTACAGGAGAGGAATGACATGCATGACCTGGCTCTCCTCTGCTGAGACCGATCCGGGCCCAGCAGCGCAGGCCCAGCTCTAACAGTGGTCCTCCCTACAGGTTGGCCTGTTCCCCTCCCCTTTGGCACCAGCTCCTGACACGACAAAAGAGGATTGCTCTGAAGCATTCCTGCTGGATACAGGTAATTCAAATGATATCATACACATACTTATGTGTGCAGGCACTAACTCATTCTAACACACACACACTTGATTTAGGTTAGTGTATAGTAAAATCTTTGTCATTAAAATAATATTGTGCCTCTCTTTCAGATCTGCCAAGCACACCTCTGCCACTGCCCTTGAAAGCTTCTCCACTGGGCCCATCAAGAAATGAGGTTGCCTTTTCATCTTAGACCACGGCCCATGGCCAGAGCCCATTAGAACTGCCAGTGATGTCCTACTGGTTAAGCACCACAGGGAGGAAGTGACCCTGAAGTGGGCGGAGTTTGTTTGTTACTGCAGAGAGTACCGTTCCACCTGCACTTACACAGCAGAAAACCTCACCAATTCAAGGATACCATTTGAGGATTTTGCTGCGGCTTCCTTCTTTCAATGGGAGCTGGAGGCCTCGATGCAGAGGAAGGAGTGAGGAATGGGCGAACTGAGAAAATCCTTAGAGCAGAATCCCTCCGGCCGTCTGTACAGGTTCTACCACCAGCCGCTGAAACAAGGCCCCAACAGCCCTCACACACATACCGGCTTTCCTTGAGTTGGAGGAAAATATCTACTGCCTAGCCAAAGTGTTTTCCCTGTACCTTGCCTTTTATGAGACTGAAAGATAGAGATGGATGGTGAAGAAGGGGGGGGGGGGGTGACTCTACAGACATACACACACAGAAATAAATAGGAGCTGAAAATCTATTTCCTTTAATGGAAGTGGTTTGGACTCGATTGATTTGTATTTATTTCACAGGTACTGTCCATTCTTTTACATTACTGTACATACATTGCTGGATATCACTGTATATATTATTGTCCATTACTATTTTGTGTAAATGTTGCACAAAGGCCAACCTTTTATTCTAATCGTGGTGAATATGTCTTGTATTATAAACAAATTGCTATAGTTACTGTGTGAATAAGTTTGTTGTATTAAGGGTTGTGCTCCAACACTATCATAACTATGGCTTTGATTTAATTGAAATCAACCTCAAAATAATCTTCTCTATGAGCTGCTTTAGAGTTGTCTTTATGAGTAAGATACATGCCTTTCCATTGTGCTCTAACACTCATAAATTTGCCTTTGATTTCATTCTATTAAACCTCAACGTAAAGCAATCTTCTCTTGTTTTTTTAGTTGTCTTTATATGCATTAAAGGGAAAGGAAAAGGGGAGGAAGTTGTACAACTGAATGCATTCGACGGAAATTGAAAATGCAAAGTCCTCCAAATGCAAAATATCCTCCAGTGATGTCAAAACGTCCTCCAGCGATATCCCAACTATAAACAGAGTAAAGTACACGCACTAAAGTGTAAAAAATCAATTTCTAACAAAACAGTGTTTTTTAGATAACTTGTTAGGCATTCAAGGTGTTGGTCTGATGGGAATCTGTGACTTCATCTTGCTTGAAAAACGGTAAAACTAGTTCATCACAATGGGTCCCTTCCTCTCCTGTAAAACAAGTTTATCACAATGGGCCCCTTCCTCTCCTGTAAAACTAGTTCATCACAATGGGTCCCTTCCTCTCCTGTAAAACAAGTGTATCACAGTGGGTCCCCTCTCCTGTAAAACTAGTTCATCACAGTGGGTCCCCTCCATTCCTGTAAAACTAGTTCATCACAATGGGTCCCTTCCTCTCCTGTAAAACTAGTTAATCACAGTGGGTCCCCTCCATTCCTGTAAAACTAGTTAATCACAATGGGTCCCTTCCTCTCCTGTAAAACTAGTTAATCACAGTGGGTCCCTTCCTCTCCTGTAAAACAAGTTTATCACAATGGGTCCCTTCCTCCCCTGTAAAACTAGTCAATCACAGTGGGTCCCCTCCTCTCCTGTAAAACTAGTCAATCACAGTGGGTCCCCTCCTCTCCTGTAAAACTAGTCAATCACAGTGGGTCCCTTCCTCTCCTGTAAAACTAGTCAATCACAGTGGGTCCCCTCCTCTCCTGTAAAACTAGTCAATCACAGTGGGTCCCCTCCTCTCCTGTAAAACTAGTCAATCACAGTGGGTCCCCTCCTCTCCTGTAAAACTAGTCAATCACAGTGGGTCCCCTCCTCTCCTGTAAAACTAGTCAATCACAGTGGGTCCCTTCCTCTCCTGTAAAACTAGTTCATCACAGTGGGTCCCTTCCTCTCCTGTAAAACTAGTTCATCACAGTGGGTCCCTTCCTCTCCTGTAAAACTAGTTTATCACAGTGGGTCCCCTCCTCTCCTGTAAAACTAGTTCATCACAGTGGGTCCCTTCCTCTCCTGTAAAACAAGTTTATCACAGTGGGTCCCTTCCTCTCCTGTAAAACTAGTTCATCACAATGGGTCCCTTCCTCTCCTGTAAAACTAGTTAATCACAGTGGGTCCCCTCCATTCCTGTAAAACTAGTTCATCACAATGGGTCTCTTCCTCTCCTGTAAAACTAGTTAATCACAGTGGGTCCCCTCCATTCCTGTAAAACTAGTTCATCACAATGGGTCCCTTCCTCTCCTGTAAAACTAGTTAATCACAGTGGGTCCCCTCCTCTCCTGTAAAACTAGTCAATCACAGTGGGTCCCCTCCTCTCCTGTAAAACTAGTTAATCACAGTGGGTCCCTTCCTGTCCTGTAGAAATTGTTAATCACAGTGGGTCCCCTCCTCTCCTGTAAAACTAGTCAATCACAGTGGGTCCCATCCTCTCCTGTAAAACAAGTGTATCACAGTGGGTCCCCTCCTCTCCTGTAAAACTAGTTAATCACAGTGGGTCCCTTCCTGTCCTGTAGAAATTGTTAATCACAGTGTGTCCCCTCCTGTCCTGTAGAAATTGTTAATCACAGTGTGTCCCCTCCTGTCCTGTAGAAATTGTTAATCACAGTGTGTCCCCTCCTATCCTGTAAAACTAGTCAATCACAGTGTAAAAAGTATTGTAAATAATCATGTGTCCCTCGGTGGGATCGAACCATGTCTCGAAAAACTCAAAATCATGCCACGGGCTTTACACAACTGGCCCGCGCACGGGTTGGTTTTTATGCATAGGAAATATGCTGGCTAGATGCGTGGCTATAATGTATCTGAATGATTAGAATGTATTTGAGATGTGAATGTGCCTCTCATAGACCTGCACCTGCGGTATTTCCAGCTCGAGATAATACTTTTTGTACGAGACATTGTTCATGATTCTGATCGCATAATCGGATACATTTTTATGAAGGTACACATTATTTTAAAATGCCATAATACATCAAGTAACATCCATCCATTCCAATAATAACACAGCCATGGCCACCTGTACCTGTTTCTTATCAGCACATCATTTGTCTTATCAGTTCAATATGTCTATCCTACCATAGCATGTTTTGCCCCAGAACAACCAGCCTGGTTTCATAGACTAGACGTAACATAGTAAATGTAAATCCGAGATTCTCAAAATAGTATGATATGTTTTGTTGGTTATGATTGCATAAGAGAGAAGGTTACCTGAGTCAAAAGTAGGGTGGGTGGGTAAGTGTATAACACCAACATCAAGCAAACCAAAGGTTGTATGTTTGAATCATGGGCAACTTTGCAACTACTTACTACTTTACAACTACTTAGCATGTTAGCTAATCCTGCCCCTAGCCTTAACCCTTTAACCTAACTCCTAACCTTAACCCTTTAACCTAACTCCTAGCCTTAACCCTTTAACCTAACTCCTAACCTTAACCCTTTAACCTAACTCCTAACCTTAACCCTTTAACCTAACTCCTAACCTTAACCCTTTAACCTAACTCCTAACCTTAACCCTTTAACCTAACTCCTAACCTTAACCCTTTAACCTAACTCCTAACCTTAACCCTTTAACCTAACTCCTAACCCTA
>NC_088417.1:16222277-16332277 GCF_034236695.1 Oncorhynchus nerka | reverse complement strand
ACTATTTGCTTTGACAGCCCCCCCTTTTTTTACTCTGCTGCTACTCACTGTTTATTATCTATGCATAGTCACTTTACCCCTACCTACATTTACATTTACATTTAAGTCATTTAGCAGACGCTCTTATCCAGAGCGACTTACAAATTGGTGCGTTCACCTTAAGACATCCAGTGGAACACCCACTTTACAATAGTGCATCTAAATCTTTTAAGGGGGGGGGGAGGTGAGAAGGATTACTTTATCCTATCCTAGGTATTCCTGAAAGAGGTGGGGTTTCAGGTGTCTCCGGAAGGTGGTGATTGACTCCGCTGTCCTGGCGTTGTGAGGGAGTTTGTTCCACCATTGGGGGCCAGAGCAGCGAACAGTTTTGACTGGGCTGCGCGGGAACTGTACTTCCTCAGTGGTAGGGAGGCGAGCAGGCCAGAGGTGGATGAACGCAGTGCCCTTGTTTGGGTGTAGGGCCTGATCAGAGCCTGGAGGTACTGAGGTGCCGTTCCCCTCACAGCTCCGTAGGCAAGCACCATGGTCTTGTAGCGGATGCGAGCTTCAACTGGAAGCCAGTGGAGAGAGCGGAGGAGCGGGGTGACGTGAGAGAACTTGGGAAGGTTGAACACCAGACGGGCAGCGGCGTTCTGGATGAGTTGTAGGGGTTTAATGGCACAGGCAGGGAGCCCAGCCAACAGCGAGTTGCAGTAATCCAGACGGGAGATGACAAGTGCCTGGATTAGAACCTGCGCTGCTTCCTGTGTGAGGCAGGGTCGTACTCTGCGGATGTTGTAGAGCATGAACCTACAAGAACGGGCCACCGCCTTGATGTTAGTTGAGAACGACAGGGTGTTGTCCAGGATCACGCCAAGGTTCTTCGCGCTCTGGGAGGAGGACACAATGGAGTTGTCAACCGTGATGGCGAGATCATGGAATGGGCAGTCCTTCCCGGGAGGAAGAGCAGCTCCGTCTTGCCGAGGTTCAGCTTGAGGTGGTGATCCGTCATCCACACTGATATGTCTGCCAGACATGCAGAGATGCGATTCGCCACCTGGTCATCAGAAGGGGGAAAGGAGAAGATTAATTGTGTGTCGTCTGCATAGCAATGATAGGAGAGACCATGTGAGGTTATGACAGAGCCAAGTGACTTGGTGTATAGCGAGAATAGGAGAGGGCCTAGAACAGAGCCCTGGGGGACGCCAGTGGTGAGAGCGCGTGGTGAGGAGACAGATTCTCGCCACGCCACCTGGTAGGAGCGACCTGTCAGGTAGGACGCAATCCAAGCGTGGGCCGCGCCGGAGATGCCCAACTCGGAGAGGGTGGAGAGGAGGATCTGATGGTTCACAGTATCGAAGGCAGCCGATAGGTCTAGAAGGATGAGAGCAGAGGAGAGAGAGTTAGCTTTAGCAGTGCGGAGGGCCTCCGTGATACAGAGAAGAGCAGTCTCAGTTGAATGACTAGTCTTGAAACCTGACTGATTTGGATCAAGAAGGTCATTCTGAGAGAGATAGCGGGAGAGCTGGCCAAGGACGGCACGTTCAAGAGTTTTGGAGAGAAAAGAAAGAAGGGATACTGGTCTGTAGTTGTTGACATCGGAGGGATCGAGTGTAGGTTTTTTCAGAAGCATGCCTACATACCTACATGTATATATTACCTCAATTACCTCAACTAACCTGTACCCCCTGTATATAGCCTCGTTATTGTTATTTTAATGTTGCTCTTATATTTTTTACTTTAGTTTATTTAGTCAACATTTTCCATAACACGTATTTTTCTTAAAAGCTGCTAAAGGCTTGTAAGTAAGCATTTCACGGTAAGTACACCTGTTGTATTCGGCTCATGTGACACAACATTTGATTTGATTTTAAATACACATTAAGATACAAAACACAGTCGATTAAAACAAAAGAGAGAGTGATAGTTTTGGTAGTTTAGAACTGTTTCTTCCAATTCATTTTGTCAGATTACCTAAAATTGTAAGATCATTTTGTAATGCAGGGACTATGTTTTTTCCGACACAGTGGTTTTTATTTAATTCCAATCTATGTACTGCTGATCAGTCAAACTAATTGGGATTGTGCGCTCACTGCTGTTTATCGCCCTACCTTGTGAAGCCTCAGGGTAAACAGTCCAAAGATTACAATCTGAATAGACATTAATAAGGGACGTGTGATAACTGACTTAATCACAACCCTTATTTACAAAGTATGAATGCAGTCTGCATACACAGGAAAAGAGGCACAATCTAATGAACATTCAATTTGTTTACTTTCAGGGGCGGATTCTGTATTTGAATATGGATCAGTATTGACACATTATTAGCAAGATGGGAATAGGGAATGAAAGCAAGACTGAACTAAAGGTGTCCTCAAAGTTGCGTAAGTGTGAATAATACTGTATCTCACAACTCTTGAAAATTAAACGTTAAAGTAATCTTGCTCACTCGTTGATTCAGTTTGTTGAGAAACACACCATGTTATAGGTTTGGGGTGAACAAGGCGTTAAAGTCGATGCAGGTAGTCAGGAAGCAGGTGCAGTTAGTGAGTTTAATAATAACGAATATAGAACGATACAAAACAAGAGCAACGTCTGACAAGGAAACATAACCAATACTACCTGATAACTGATAACAAAAGAGTGCATATAAAGGGTAAGTAATCAGGGAGTAATGAAGTCCAGGTGTGACTGATGATGAGACGCAGGTGTGCGTAAAGATGGGTTGCCAGGACCGGTGGTTAGTAGACCGGAGAGGGGGAGCAGGAGTAGACGTGACAATGTTCGTTCTATGTTCAAGAGGGCCACCATTGTTCCTGTTCCCAAGAAAGCTAAGGTAACTGAGCTAAACGACTACAGCCCCGTAGCACTCACTTCCGTCATCATGAAGTGCTTTGAGAGACTAGTCAAGGACCATATCACCTCCACGCTACCTGACACCCTAGACCCACTCCAATTTGCTTACCGCCCCAAATAGGTCCACAGATGACGCAATGGCAACCACACTGCCCTAACCCATCTGGACAAGAGGAATACCTATGTGAGAATGCTGTTCATCGACTACAGCTCAGCTACAACCCCCTGATCCTCAACACTGGGGCCCCACAAGGGTGCATTCTGAGCCCTCTCCTGTGCTCCCTATTCACCCACGACTGCGTGGCCATGCACGCCTCCAACTCAATCATCAAGTTTGCAGACGACACCACAGTGGTAGGCTTGATTACCAACAACGACGATACGGCCTACAGGAAGGAGGTGAGGGCCCTCGGAGTGTGGTGTCAGAAAAATAACCTCACACTCAACGTCAACAAAACAAATGAGATGATCGTGGACTTCAGGAAACAGCAGAGGGAGCACGGGACAGTAGTGGAGAGGGTAGTAAGTTTTAAGTTCCTCGGCGTACACATCACGGACAAACTGAATTGGTTCACCCACACAGACAGCATGGTGAAGAAGGCACAGCAGCGCCTCTTCAACCTCAGGAGGCTGGAGAAATTTGGCTTGTCACCAAAAGCACTCACAAACTTTTACAGATGCACAATCGAGAGCATCCTGTTGGGCTGTATCACCGTCTGGTACGGCAACTGCTCTGCCCACAACTGTAAGGATCTCCAGAGGGTAGTGAGGTCTGCACAACGCATCACCGGGGGGCAAACTACCTGCCCTCCAGGACACCTACACCACCCGATGTCACAGGAAGGCCATAAAGATCATCAAGGACAAAAATACCCGAGCCACTGCCTGTTCACCCCGCTATCATCCAGAAGGCGAGGTCAGTACAGGTGCATCAAAGCAGGGACCGAGAGACTGAAAAACAGCTTCTATCTCAAGGCCATCAGACTGTTAAACAGCCACCACTAACATTGAATGGCTGCTGCCAACACACTGACTCAACTCCAGCCACTAACATTGAGTGGCTGCTGCCATACATGTAAAAAAAAATATCACTAGCCATATACTGTACTCTATACCACCTACTGCATCTTGCCATCTTTATGTAATATATGTATCTCTAGCCACTTTAAACAATGCCACTGAATATAATGTTTACATACCCTACATTACTCATCTCATATGTATATACTGTACTCGATACCATCTACCGCATCTTGCCTATGCCGTTCTGTACCATCACTCATTCATATATCTTTATGTACATATTCTTCATCCCTTTACACTTGTGTGTATAAGGTAACTGTTGTGAAATTGTTAGATTAGATTACTTGTTGGTTATTACTGCATTGTCGGAACTAGAAGCACAAGCATTTCGCTACACTCGCATTAACATCTGCTAACCATGTGTATGTGACAAATAAAATTGTATTTGATTTGATTTTGATTTGATTTGACAAAGGCTTCCCTCAATAAGTTAAATTGACTTACTCCGTCACTCATTAACTGATTTAACCGAATGAACGCACGCCCATTTGGTTAAATGAGGCTTTGAATGACAACGCAGAATAATCCCATCAGTCATCTGGGTTCTCTGTCTTAATCTTTCCCATCATTGGTTTAACATTGAAAAAATCCAATGACTTCTGATCCAGCAATCAGAAGCCAATACTCTGTTCATTCCAAATGCAACATATAAATAATTCAAATAAAACCTTATCAAATTCATGCCATCGCTGGCAGAGGAATCTGAGATGCTGTGGGACTAGCCTCGAAAGACATGGGCATAAATATTACAGGGGGATTTGAAAAAAATGAATTCAATATTCTGCAAGGAATGAATATGGTTAAACGAAAGACCATCGGAGGTGTTCATTATTTGAGGCATGCAGAGTCTAATGTCTCCATGGAATCTGTACTCATGTAGAAATGACAGAAAATGAACTCTGAGCCTTTAATCAGATGTTTACAGAAAACAGCTGAAAGAATGACTGGCCAGTCTCAATTGTGGTCATGATATTAGCTTTTTTTGCCGTAGTTGGTTTGTGTTGGAGGAATAACAAGGCATTGAAGCTGAGTGGGGCTCGGGGCCTTTTTCTGTCCCTTTGATCAATGACCAGTCTTTGGCTGCAGTACTAAGCCAGAAAGGCACTCTGGGGGAGTTGTAGAGGCATTCTGGAGAACACACAATTGAGCAACGTACAAGATGGATGTCCTTGAAGCCTGAGTCTGTTTGTATTCATTCACACATCTTTAGTTTGAACCATTGAGGTTTGATGCTAACATGAGTCGATGACCGTTGCATGAGCTGTACAGAAATTCTTGTGAAGTGAGCATGCCAGTATAAAGTATTCTGAACTATCTCTTCGATGTAATTTGGCAATTCAATGACTATTGCACTCTAAATATAAATCTCTGCATATATAAAACGCCTGCCTTGTTTATGCATTTAATTTGATCTTCTTCTGGTCCGATTAATTGAATTTGATCAAATAATACTGTCATCTTTTTTAATCATAAAAAGTAGCATTAAAGATGGGCAGCCTTGAGCATTGAGATGAGTATATAAAGTTCTACATTGTACTTCTGCATTACTTTTCTGTGAGTATAATTTTAGTTTTATCGTGTCCTGATACTGATCTTTTGATTGATAGGGATAGCCGACAACATCCGATGAAATTGGAGGGCACGCAATTCAAATAAATAATCGTAATATTAAACATAAACATCATGAACATACAAGTATCTTATATCATTTAAAAGCTTAAATTCTTGTTAATCTAACTGCGCAGCCTGATTTACAATAGGCTTTACGGCGAAAGCATACCATGCGATTGACGGCGTCCCAGATCAACATATATTTCAACCAGCACAGGCTTCATAAAATCACAAATAGCGATTAAATAAATCACTTACATTTGAAGATCTTCCTCTGTTTGCAATCCCAAGGGTCCCAGCTACAACATGAATGGTCGTTTTGTTAGATAAAATCCTTCTTTATATACCAAAAGGTCTGTTTAGTTGGCGCCATCAATTTCAGTAATCCACTCGTTCAACATGCAGACAAAGGAGTCCAAAAAGCTACCGCTAAACTTCGTCCAAGCAAGTCAAACAACATTTCTAGTTAATCCATAGGTAGTCTAAAATGTAAATGAACTATAATATTTCATACGGGAAGTAGTATGTTCAATAGGAAAGTAAAACTAGTAAGCGCGCGCCCGCTCCCTCGTGCGCCGAAAAACTGATATTGTTCGGTGATCTCCGCACCAAAACTCAAAATTCTTGCTTGTTTACAAAAAAACAAGCCTGAAACCTTGAATAAAGACTGTTGACATCTAGTGGAAGCCATAGGAATTTCAATTTGGGAGACGGAATTACATAGGAACAATAGGTTTCCATTATAAGAACCTGGGACCTCTTCGGATTTTTGCCTGTCATATCGATTCTGTTATAGTCTCAGACATTATTTTAACCGTTTTAGAAACTTCAAAATGTTTCCTATCCAATGCTATTATATGCATATCCTGGCTTCTGGGCCTGAATAACAGGCAGTTTACTTTGGGCACATCAGTCAGGCGGAAATTCAGGAAACTAGACCCTATCCCAGAGAGGTTTTAATCTAGGTGTGGTCTTCGTAGCGTATAGCTGCACATCACGGCCACTCAAAGATGAATCTGTTGATACTAAAGGCACAGCTTCTTGGGACCAATATGAAAATGGTGCAATATGCTGGTAACATTGAATTGCCTCTGCATGTGCAAGTACTGTAGCTGTTGTGAAGATAAGGAGATGTTCAACTTATTAAAATTAGGTCAAAGAAGTGGTCAAGTTACATATAATTAGATTATGACCATGTTTCTTGGAGTACAGAGCACATGTTTCTATCTATACTGTAAGCAAACCAAAAGTTGTTTGAACAAGGTTATGGCCTCTGTAGCTTAGTAGTGAGGATGAGGTTGAGGACTCCAGAAGGGTTCTTCAGCTGTCCCCATAAGAGAACCCTTTTTGGTTCCAGGTATATCCCTTTTGGGTTTCGTGTAGAACCTTCTGTGGAAAGGGTTCTACCTGGAACCAAAAGGGTTCTACATTGAACCAAAAGGGTTCTTCCAATTGTGCTCCTATGGGGACAGCCGAATAACCCTTTTAGGTTCTAGATAGCACCTTTTTTTCTAAGAGCGTAATGATATTGACGAGGCAGAAACGATGATCAGCTTGTTAGAGACCTCATTGGTTAGATGCTGAAAAATACTTGAAAAG
The DNA here is from genome assembly GCF_034236695.1 of Oncorhynchus nerka. Taxonomy (NCBI): domain Eukaryota; kingdom Metazoa; phylum Chordata; class Actinopteri; order Salmoniformes; family Salmonidae; genus Oncorhynchus; species Oncorhynchus nerka. Next base: position 16,325,149 of record NC_088417.1, on the reverse strand, counting down.
GCAAACCCCAGTGATAATTAAGCCACTTAAGGTCTACCTTTTCACTTAAAGCTATCACAGTATGGCTAGAGCAACATTAAAAGCAACTTCAAAGTAAAAAGTTAGAAAAAGTGAGATGAAACATTAATGACCTGGACTTCATGTAATCCATGTTACCAATTATAATGGAACACTGCACATCAGAAAACCACCCATAACATCAGACCTGCAGAGGAGGGTATGTAATTAGACCTTGGAGTGCTCATAAAGCTTGTTTTAAAAATGGCCCTGTATAGAAACGACCTCGCACTGACCACAACTCGTTTACCAAAACTCCAGGCAAACTTAAAGAGGCACTTTAGCGGAGGTTATTGTCTTTATAATGTAAAACACTCAATTTTTACTGGATTGTGGATACCCCATTTTTTTATTTGTCCTCTCCACACACCTAAACAGATGGACTCTGTGCTCACACTAGAAAGATGAAGGGTTTGAAGGAGATGTGTGCTTCTAAATGTGCCAGTTGTGACCTTGTGAGTTCAAGGCACAGCATGCTGATCAGACAAGCCAGACCAAGCTTTGCACTGGTGTTTAGCTGAATGGATTGGAGGTCCCCGTGGGACTAAATTTAAGCTCCTTGGGTCGTTGACTCCACTGTTGGAGGAGAAGTTGCTATGTATGGGGAAAGAGTGCAGATGAAGGATTCTCAAGAGCACTAGATGTTTTGAGAAAGAGAGAATCTTGGGAAAAGAGCTACCACAGCACTTGGCAATATACAGTAAATCAACCAGGGGTAAATGTCATTTGACCAGTTTTTCCAGAAAAGCAAAACCTTTATTTAACCAGGTAGGCCAGTTGAAAATAAGTTCTCATTTACAACTGCGACCGGGCCAAGATAAAGCAAAGCAGTGTGACAAAAACAACAGAGTTACACATGGGATAAACAAACGTACAGTCAAGAACACAATAGTCAAATCTGTATACAGTGTGTGCAAATGAAGTAAGGAGGTGAGGCAATAAAGGCCATAGTGGTGAAGTAATTACAATTTAGCAATTAACACTGGAGTGATAGATGTGCAGATGAGGATGTGCAAGTAGAAATACTGGTGTGCAAAAGAGCAGCAATTTTTTTTAAATATGGGGATGAGGTAGGTAGTTGGTTGGATGGGCTATTTACAGATGGGCTGCGTACAGCTGCAGTGATCAGTAAGCTGCTCTGACAACCGATGCTTGAAGTTAGTGAGGGAGATATAAAGCCTCCAACTTCAGTGATTTTTGCAATTCATTCCAGTCATTGGCAGCAGAGAACTGGAAGGAAAGGCGGCCAAAGGAGGTGTTGGCTTTGGGGGTGACCAGTGAAATATACCTGCTGGAGCCGGTGCTATGGGTGGGAGTTGCTATGGTGACCAGTGAGCTGAGATAAGGCGGAGCTTTACCTAGCTAAGACTTATAGATGACCTGGAGTCAGTGGGTTTGGCGACGAATATGTAGCGAGGACTAGCCAATGAGAGCATACAGGTCGCAATGGTGGATAGTATATGGGGCTTTGGTGACAAAACGGACGGCACTGTGATAGACTGCATCCAATTTGCTGAGTAGAGTGTTGGAGGCTATTTTGTAAATGACATCACCAAAGTCAAGGATCGGCAGGATAGTCCGTTTTACGGGGGTATGTTTGGCGACATGAGTGAAGGAGGCTTTGTTGCGAAATAGGAAGCCAATTCTAGATTTAACTTTGGATTGGAGATGCTTAATGTGAGTCTGGAAGGAGAGTTTACAGTATGTCCACTACTTGACCATTCTCTTTTAGAGATAGCAGCTCAAGTACTTGACTTCAAACTTGAAATAAATAATTTTAAATGTATAGCTTATTCAAGCAGTGCAGTGCATAGGAAAACAAACAGGTTTTCCTGATCGGTTTGATGTTGAGGAATAAGCCATTTAGAGGTCCCAGGGGTTAGAACATTAGAACCTGACATATCACCTTAAGGGGTTGCTAAAATATGTATGGAGCGCTCTGCGGTCTGAGGCCTATGGAAAGGTTATCAATTATAGATGATCACCATCATATACTGTATAATCCAGTGGAGGATGCTGACGGGAGAACGGCTCATAATAATGGCCGGAACGGAGCAAATGGAATGGAATCAAACACCTGGAAACCCTGTGTTTGATGTATTTAATACCATTCCACTGATTCCGCTCCAGTCATTAGGTTGAGTCTGTTCTCCCCAACTAAGGTGGCACCAACCTCCAGTCAATTTTTTATGATGACCACAGTTTTTGCTTTCAGGACTTACTTTCTGTTGGTAGTTACAAGGAACAAGGGGTCGTTAGGAAAATGTTTACCCTTTGGAATAACATATGACAGGATGTAGTAATAATCATTACCATCAATCTTCCTGGGAAGTGCACCATCTGACCTGGCTGACAGCATTTTAATACTAGATCAAAACCATTTTTCTCGATAGCAAATTACCAAAACGCATAAAGGTTGTAGGTCTGTCACTCAACTGTCACTCATCGAAATCCATTTTAAAATGTTAGTTATTTGAGAACTTGTTCTCAACTGGCCTACCTGGTTAAATAAAGGTGAAATACATTTTTTTTAACTATTTAGCAGACACTCTTATCCAGAGTGAGTTACATGTGCAATTAGGGCTAAGTGCTTTGCTCAAAAGCACATCATCAGATGTTTCACCTAGTTGGTTCGGGGATTCGACCCAGCAACTTTTTGGTTACCTGTCCAACAACTTTCTTTATTCACGAGAGACATACAGTAGGGTGCCTTCCATCTACTGATGAAGAAGGCCAGGGGTGTGCAAAATCAAGAAATCTGTTATCCTGTCATTGGATTTCAAGCTTGGTGAGTCAACAAATACAACAATGATGGTGATTTTCCAGGGAACCAGAGATTAGATGAAGGAGTGGTTGTGGGTGTTTACGTGTGCTCACATGCATGGCTGAATGTACAGTACCAGTCAAAAGCTTGGACACACCTAGTAATTCAAGGGTTTTTCTTTATTTTTACTATTTTCTACATTGTAGAATAATAGTGAAGACATCAAAACTATGAAATAACACATATGGAATCATGTAGTAACCAAAAAAGTGTTACAAAAATTATTCAAAGTTGCCACCCTTTGCCTTGATGACAGCTTTGCACACTCTTGGCATTCTCTCAACCAGCTTCATGTGGTAGTCACCAGGAATGCGTTTAAATTAACAGGTGAGCCTTGTTAAAAGTTCATTTGTGAAATTAAGATGTGTATATGTGACTGGCAGTTTCAAATGGATACCACTTTGACTCTTCATGTCTCTTTGGGGGCTGAAATGAACCATGCAGACTAGAAGTCGACCAATTATGATTTTTCAATGCCGATACCGATTATAGGAGGACGAAAAAAAGCCGATACAGATTAATCGGACAATTTTTTATTTATTTGTAATAATGACAATTACAACAATACTGAATGAACACTTATTTTAACTTAATATAATACATCAATAAAATCAATTTAGCCTCAAATAAATAATTAAACATTGGTTTAAATAATGCAAAAACATTATTTGAAACCAATTTGGTTTAAATAATGCAAAAAAAAAGTGTTGGAGAAGAAAGTAAAAATGCAATATGTGCCATGTAAGAAAGCTAACGTTTAAGTTCCTTGCTCAGAACATGAGAACATATGAAAGCTGGTGGTTCCTTTTAACATGAGTCTTCAATATTCCCAGGTAAGAAGTTTTAGGTTGTAGTTATTATAGGAATTATAAGACTATTTCTCTCTATACCTTTTGTATTTCATATACCTTTCACTATTGGATGTTCTTATAGGCACTTTAGTATTGCCAGTGTAACAGTATAGCTTCTGTCCCTCTCCTCGCTCCTACCTGGGCTCGAACGAGGAACACATCGACAGCCACCCTCGAAGCAGCGTTACCCATGCAGAGCAAGGGGAATAACTACTCCAAGTCTCAGAGCGAGTGAAGTCACCGATTGAAATGCTATTAGCGCGCACCTTGCTAACTAGCTAGCCATTTCACATCGGTTACACCAGTCTAATCTCGGGAGTTGATAGGCTTGAAGTCATAAACAGCGCAATGATTCAGAGCTGCTGTCAAATGCACAAAGGTGCTGTTTGAATGAATGCTTACGAGCCTGCTGGTGCCTACCACCGCTCAGTCAGACTGCTCTATCAAATCGTAAACTTAGTTATAACATAATAACACACAGAAATACGAGCCTTAGGTCATTAATATGGTCGAATCCGGGAAACGATCATCTCGAAAACAAGAGGTTTATTCTTTCAGTGAAATACGGAACGGTTCCGTATTTTATCTAACGGGTGGCATCCATAAGTCTAAATATTCCTGTTACATTGCACAACCTTCAATGTTATGTCATAATTACGTAAAATTCAGGCAAATTAGGCTGCCAAACTATTGCATATACACTGACTCTGCGTGCAATGAACGCAAGTGAAGTGACACAATTTCACCTGGTTAATATTTCCTGCTAACCTGGATTTCTTTAAGCTAAATATGCATGTTTAAAAATATATACTTCTGTGTATTGATTTTAAGAAAGGCATTGATGTTTATGGTTAGGTACACGTTGGAGCAACGACAGACTTTTTCGCGAATACGCACCGCATCAATTATATGCAACGCAGGACACGCTAGATAAACTAGTAATATCATCAACCATGTGTAGTTAACTAGTGATTATGATTGACTGATTGTTTTTTATAAGATAAGTTTAATGCTAGCTAACAACTTACCTTGGCTTACTGCATTCGCGTAACATGCAGGCTCCTCGTGGAGTGAAATGTAATCAGGTGGTTAGAGGGTTGGACTAGTTAACTGTAAGGTTACAAGATTGAATCCCCGAGCTGAAAAGTAAAAAATCTGTCGTTCTGCACCTGAACAAGGCAGTTAACCCACCGTCATTGAAAATAAGAATGTTCTTAACTGACTTGCCTAGTTAAATAAAGATTAAATAAAGACTTTATTTTATTTTATTAAAACCATTTCAAATCGGCCAAATCGGTGTCCAAAAATACAGATTTCCGATTGTTATGAAAACTTGAAATCGGCCCTAATTAATGAGCCATTCCGATTAATCGGTCGACCTCTAATGCAGACCTCTTTCCTTCAATACTGTTTCTTTCCAGAACCTCTTTATTTTCAGTGTCAGACGTAGATGACATTGTCACATTTCTCTTACAGCAAGGCAGAAACTAGAATGTTTTCCATGTTCTTTACATTCCTTAATTGATGTTTGATAGCTTGTGTTTGTGTCTGATTAATGAAAGTGAACATGTGTTTTCTAAATGAGTCCTTTTCCTCTTTCTATTCTAGTCATTTTTATCACTTATCCTTGATACTGATTTGGAAACAACTTGTGATTTGGTTCTTGGACGGAATACAATGAAGGTAGATTTACATCTCTTTCTCTACAGTCATGGGCAAAAGTTTTGAGAATTACACAAATATTAATTTTCACAAAGTCTGCTGTCTCAGTTTGTATGATGGCAATTTGCATATACTCCAGAATGTTATGAAGAGTGATCAGATGAATTGCAATTAATTTCAAAGTCCCTCTTTGCCATGCAAATGAACTGAATCCCCCCAAAATATTTCCACTGCATTTCAGCCCTGCCACAAAAGGACCAGCTGACATCATGTCAGTGATTCTCTCATTAACACATGTGTGAGTGTTGATGAGAACAAGGTGGGAGATCACTCTGTCATGCTGATTGAGTTTGAATAACAGACTAGAATCTTCAAAAGGAGGGTGGTGCTTGGAATCATTGTTCTTTCTCTGTCAACCATGGTTACCTGCAAGGAAACACGTGCTGTCATCCTTGCTTTGCACAAAAAGGGCTTCACAGGCAAGGATATTGCTGCCAGTAAGATTGCAACTAACTCAACCATTTATCGACTCATCAAGAACTTCAAGGAGAGTGGTTCAATTGTTGTGAAGAAGGCTTCAGGGCGCCCAAGAAAGTCTCGCAAGCGCCAGGACCATCTCCTAAAGTTGATTCAGCTGCGGGATCGGGGGAACACCAGTACAGAGTTTGCTCAGGAATGGCAGCAGGTAGGTGTGAGTGCATCTGCACGCACAGTGAGGCGAAGACTTTTGGAGGATGGCATGGTGTCAAGAACGGCAGCAAACAAGCAAATTCTCTCCAGGAAAAATATCAGGGACATACTGATATTCTGCAAAAGGTACAGGGATTGGACTGCTGAGGACTGGGGTATAGTCATTTTCTCTGATGAATCCCCTTTCCGATTGTTTGGGATATCCGGAAAAAAGCTTGTCCGAAGAAGATTAGGTGAGCTCTACCATCAGTCCTGTGTCATGCCAACAGTAAAGCATCCTGAGACCATTCATGTGTGGGGTTGCTTCTCAGCCAAGGGAGTGGGCTCACTCACAATTTTGCCTAGGAAGACAGACATGAATAAAGAACGGCACCAACACAATTCTGACAAACTCCAAGCATTGATTATGCAAGAATGGGCCGCCATCAGTTAGGATGTGGCCCAGAAGTTAATTGACAGCATGCCAGGGCGGATTACAGAGGTCTTGAAAAAGAAGGGTCAACACTGCAAATATTGACTCTTTGCATCAACTTCATGTAATTGTCAATAAAAGCCTTTGACACTTATGAAATGCTTGTAATTATACTTCAGTATTCCATAGTAACATCTGACAAAAATATCTAAAGACACTTGAAGCAGCAAACTTTGTGGAAATGTATATTTGAGTCTCTCTCAAAACTTTTGGCCACAACTGTATGTATGATCTCATTCTACCTTCTATCCTACGCTCCATGAAACCAAATGTCTTTCCTCCGGCAATTACGAGACCGAGTTCGGGAACAGATTGACCTTTGCCAGACATTAAGAAACAGCAGCTGTAGAGGGTGACTAGAACACATCTACAGATGTAGAATCTAAATTTGATCACCCTGTTGCAGGAGATCAGGATATTTCAAACGTGTAGTTGTGTATTTGAGGTTTAAAAAGAGTTGTAAAGTTTCTAATTTCCACTTGGAAATTTCAGACTTAATTTTCTCTTACGAAAAATCTATCAACCGTTCCAAAAATGTCCATTAATTATAATCCACATAATTTCCTGTTGCTGCAGGATTATTTTCCTGCTGTAGGAGACTGGCTCAAAATAGGATCCTACAACTGTATACATACACAAAACAGAAAAAATACATTGAGTTATTTACACCACTTGACCAAAAGTATGTGGATACCTGCTCGTCGAACATCTCATTCCAAAATCATGGGTATTCATATGGAGTTGGTCCCCCCCTTTGCTGCTGTTACAGCCTCCACTCTTCTGGGAAGGCTTGCTTCCATTCAGCCACTAGAGCGTTAGTGAGGTTGGGCACTGATGTTGGGCGATTAGGCTTGGCTCGTAGTCGGCGTTCCAATTCATCCCAAAGGTTTTTGAAGGGGTTGAGATCATGACTCTGTGCAAGCTAGTCAAATTCTTCAAAACCGATCTCGACAAACAATTTCTGTATGGACCTCGCTTTGTGCACGGGGCATTGTCATGCTGAAACGGGAAAGAGCTTTCCCCAAACTGTTGCCACAAAGTTGGGATAACAGAATCGTCAAGAATGTCATTGTCTGCTGTAGGGTTAATATTTCCCATGAAAAATAGCCTCACACCATTATTCCTCCTCCACCAAACTTTACAGTTGGCACTATGCATTCGGGCAGGTAGGGTTCTCCTGGAAAATGGTGAATGATGGTGAAGCTTGATTCATCACTCCAGAGAACGCATTTCCACTGCTCCAGAGTCCAGTGGCGGAGAGCTGTACACCACTCTATCCGACACTTGGCATTGCGCATGGTGATCTTAGGATTGTGTGCGGCTACTCCGCCATGGAAACCCATTTCCTGAAGCTCCCGACAAACAGTTATTGTGCTGACGTTGCTTCCAGATGCAGTTTGTAACTCGGTAGTGAGTGTTGCAACCGAGGACAGACGATTTTTACCCTCTACGCGCTTCAGCACTTGACGGTCCCGTTCTGTGAGCTTGTGAGACGTTGTTGTTCCTAGACGTTTCCACTTCACAATAACAGGACTTACAGTTGACCGGGGCAGTTCTAGCAGGGCAGAAATTAGATGAACTGACTTGTTGGCAAGGTGGCATCCTATGACGGTGCCACGTTTAAAGTCACTGAGCTCTTCAGTACAGGTCATTCTACTGCCAATGTTTGTCTATGGAAATCTAATGCCTGTGTGCTCGATTTTATACACCTGTCAGCAACGAGTGTGGCTGAAATAGCCTAATTCACTCATTTTAAGGGGTGTCCACATACCTTTGGCCATGTAGTGAATCGCAGGCAGGCAGGCAGGCAGGCAGGCAGGCAGGCAGGCAGGCAGGCAGGCAGGCAGGCAGGCAGGCATACCTTTGGCCATGTAGTGAATCTCTCTCTCGCACCCTGCCTGCCTGCCTGTCTGCCTGTCTGTCTGTCTGTCTGTCTGCTAGCCTAAGGCCAGGGATTTTAGTTTCAAATAGAGCTGTTTCATTCTGCTTCTGTTTTGAAGGTTTGTTTTTTCCACAGGGTGTTTCAAAATATATGTTCCTCAGTGGGTGACATTAAATCCGATTCCTTATTCCCCTAAGTGTAATAATATTGTAATGGAATAATAATATATAATAATAAGGTCAGGTCTGTATATTTCATTATATCCTCTCATAATAGCAGTGTGATGCATTCTGAAGACAAGTTGTAGGATTATTATATGAAATGTTTAAGAATTCCGGATCTGGGTTCAAATCAAATCATTTCAATACTTTAGCTGTGATTGGTTGAGCTTGTCTGTTGCATTGGAACCAATAAAATGTCCCCAAAAGTTAAAACCCTGCCCTTTTAGCCATTCCAGGCTGACTTCTAATATGTCTGTGTAGCAGCAAGCTTTCACCTGACTCCACATTTTAAGTTTGTATTATGAAACAAACCTCCAGCACATGTATTATTATTGAAAGCACATAAAATCCAATTTATTTGATGGCAAAAGATATATTAAAATTAGTACCCGTTGGGATGGGCTTGATGGTGTCCCAGTTGTTATATGCAAACAGCATTGGAGAAATATAAATAATCCCAACATGGAATTACGCCTCTGGGACTATGTCCTTAATTTAAAATGTGATCATACTCCAATAACATGAATCATACTTAATGACATTAAAACCTTATTCAAGCTTCATGACCATAATAAGTACTTTGCTAATTACATGGCTATAAAGGTAATTTAACAAAACAAAAAAGTTTGGTTGAACTCATACTTCAGTGAGTGGAAAACATTGTCGATGTTTTCATTATACAAGTGGATCATTTCACTCACACCTTTATGCCTTTAGATTCATACCCAAAGACCCATTGGACTGATTTAATGTGTAGTACAAGCTCCATTCTGTTACTTTGTCTCTGTTACAAAGCATTGTCCTTGCTGTGTGGTGGTTGAATATCAATGCTAATGTATATAAATAACACACTCTACTACTTTTATTACTATATTTCTCTGTCTCTGTCTGGCACAAATCCTGCCAGCAAAAAACGACTTTATGGAGATGCCTTTCTGTAGTGCCATATTGCTTTTTCTACTGCAACGTGTACAGATTGAGATTTATCAGCCGTGAAATAAAAGCTGTCACACCAGGTTCTTTGGGAATTGTATGCACAGTTGTCATCAATAGAATATGGTGTCTGGGAATGTTTTAGAAATGCAAAACAACCCACCGCTTTCATCACTCAGATATGGTTCTGAGTCTTCTCTTGTTGTTGTTTATATGATTCTGTTTAATCATCGGAGGAATGTTATGGAAATATATTTGTCTAAAGCTTAAATTACATTTCACTTTAATATGCATATCTTGAAATGATTGTGGGTGTGCAGAATTAGAGAAATATGTTTTCATACTGTCCCACCAAATGAATCAAAGGGAAATACTTAATATTTCAAACTCAGAATCTCTCCCAAGGCATATACTGTACATGAACAAATATACTTATCAAACTATTATCCAATTCTTTTAGCTTTTGGCTAGAAGCCGCTCGTATTTCAAGGCTCAAAACGACGTTAGCCATGACAAAACTCTTCAGATGATTGGGATTGTTGATTTATCATAACCAAAGGCCTTGGATCTGCAGATGCTTGTTTCTGTTCTATCCACCAGAGGGTCCTTAATACATATCTATATCCTCCCACGCTATCATAACATGGTCTGATGAGATTGTAAACATTCCTGAAGAAGAACATTTTTTTTAGGATTGTCACACTATGAAAGCTCACCTGACCGTGGGATGCATCTAAATGAAGGAAGAATATTATTTGGATGGTGGTGGAGGGAATTGAGGCTTCAGAACAAGAGGATTTTGTATATTACTTCAGGGTCTTCAGTCAAACTGTACATGCACAGGTGTGAACGCGCGCACACACACACACACGCACACACGCACACACACGCACACACACGCACACACGCACACACACACACACAACACTAACAATTCTACAATGTCGGCCTTGAATGCACCCCTTCTACCGGACGCTTCTCTAAGTTACCGTTGATCGTTACTAAACACCTAACCAGGGGTTAGGAAATTGCACCCCCCAGTTTTTTCATTGGAATGTGATACACAACAAGGCAACAGTGTGCTTTAGAACCATGCGGACGCCGCCGAGTGGTCCGGTAGGCTGTTTGGAGTGTTCATCCGACTAGATGAAAAGTGAATAAAAATAATGTCCCCCCTCTTCTAAAACCAAAGTTGCGCCCCTGCACCGAACACTAACCTGCTCACAAATGGCTTATTCGATAATGTGACACCAATATACAGTGCTATAGTTAACATGAACTAACTGCTTTCACACAGCGAGGCTCTAACGACTCTCATTTATACTCTGAAATCTTATCACTCTTCATTGAATACCTCGGGACATGACTGAGGCATGACTTCAAATCTGTGTGTGGTTCTTTAAAAGGACACATTTTGTCTATCTTTGGTGTCTGATGGAAGGTTCCAAGAACAAAGGTGGGTATAGTCTTTGAAATACCTTTGCTACATTTCAGACGAGCCTCTTCAAAATGAGACCCAATCGGTTTCACACAAACAGTTCCCAACATGTTATAACGTCAAATCAAAGTGACACAAGAGACTCAGACTTGAACTGATGTGATGGCCTTGAACAACGCGCTATAGAGTGCTTCATTGACATTCAACATGAGACAGAGGGACTGCAAAATGGACTGGTGTTTGTTGTTTAATCAAATGGTGTGGCTTTAGGGCTCTCTTTCTTTCTGCAGCTACTGAATGAAACCCTTCTCGTTAGGAAGATGAGAACATCAGTTGAAAACACAAAACAAAGGCTCTAGCTATGTTTCCATTAACTTGTCCAGTGATTTCTATGTGGACATTTAGATAAACTCAATGTGACAATTGCCTGCCAATGTGCGTTTCCATTTTAACTATCTTGTGTCCGAGTGGTGCAGCGGTCTAAGGCACTGCATCTTAGTGCAAGAGATGTCACTACAGTCCCTGGATCGAATCCAGGCTGTAACATATCCGGCCATGATTGGGAGTCCCATAGGGCAGCGCACAATTTGCCCAGTGTCGTCTGGGGTATGCCGTCATTGTAAATAAGTATTTGTTCTTAACTGACTTGCCTAGTTAAATGTTTTAAAAAATGTCAGGACGTAATGACTACACACCTAGTGTTGAATAAAAATGTAGTGTTTCCATTACGCATTTAGGCACATTGAGTGTGAATAAATTGGCAACAGTCTGTTTGCCCTCCCACTTATCTGTTTCATGTCTCAGGTAGCCCGCGAAACCCAACATGGATAGAATGGAAGAAATGACTAATATTGGCCATATTCTAATCATTCTCATGTGCGAAAGTAGGTTCCCTAGGCTAGTCCGTGCCATGGTGAGACTTGCACTCCTGTAGATCAAAAAATGATTGGACGATGAAACCTGCCAGTCAACCAGAAAAGCTAGGTGAAGCAATTCAGACATTCTTGAAAGTCAGGACAATCATTGTGCTGCAAAGAAACATTGTTTTTATAGTTCCTTTTTTTTATTTTGCAAACAGTAGGCATTTAGAATTAAATGTGGCGTGAAAGTTATGTCATGACATCACGTGCCTAGTGTACCTTCAAAAGTATTCACCAATAACAATTTATTTGAAAAACACCGTTTCAATCATAATTTGACTCAATAAAGAGAAAAAAAATCCACCCCTGTCTAACGGATATAAATGTTACAGATCTGTAGAACATTTCTCTTATATCTGCCGTTTTCATCACACATGTCGCAATGATTATTTTTGCAACATTGCTTTTGTCGAATTAACCTGGATCAATGGATACTAGAAGCCTTCTGTGATACTATAGGCCTTCTGAGCAAACCTGGGTTCAAATAGTATTTGTTTTCTTTCAAATACTTTGAGCGTCTGCTAAAGCCTAGTCTAGAGTTTCAGATATGGCGGGATTTGCACTTTTGGGACTATTCCATTGGTTCCGTCGCTTCGGAGAAGCTCAATCAAGCACCGCTAACATATTTGAAAGACACAAATGACTATTTGAACCCATGGCTTCTTCTGAAGGAATTTAAGGGGAGATTATTTTTTTGTGGGAAGAGCGATGTATATTTTAGGACACCCACAGTCTCACCGTTTGTTGTCCTAAAATGTACACCGTAGGAGAGAGAATTAGGAGAGTGAATGTGTCCTCAGTATACTGTATCTTTGTCAGTAGTCGAAACACTGTGGTATGCAAGCCCTGTGGGGGTGTTTGTTTTCCCCAGTCTGTCACTGTCACACTGGGGAAGAGCGGTCCCCGGAGAATGCCGAATGGGGCGATGTCCTAGTTTTAACACTGTTCTTTCACTCCAGACAATCATCATAACAGCATATTTGGATTGTTTATGAAACCAGGTAATCCTGTATGGTAATGCTGGAATCTAATGTGGGGCTTCAAAATGTCGTCCTACATGTAGCTGTTTTTGCGATACATCATACAGTTTGTAATCTTGTGTTTTATTTCAGTAAGATTATTTTGGCTCGGCCTCCCGTGTGGTGCAGCAGTCTAAGGCACTGCTTCACAATGCTTGAGGTGTCACTACAGACCCAGGTTCGATGTCCTCATGTGCAGTTGCAAACCGTAGTCTGGCTTTTTTATGGCGGTTTTGGAGCAGTGGCTTCTTCCTTGCTGAGCGGCCTTTCAGTTTATGTTGATAGAGGACTTGTTTTACTGTGGATATAGATACTTTTGTATCCGTTTCCTTCAGCATCTTCACAAGGTCCTTTGCTGTTGTTCTGGGATTGATTTGCATTTTTCGCACCAAAGTACTTTAATCTCTAGGCGTCTCCTTCCTGAGCGGTATGACGGCTGTGTGGTCCCATGGTGTTTATACTTGCGTACTATTGTTTGTACAGATGAACGTGGTACCTTCATCCTTGGGAGCAATTCCCAAACACCTGAACCAGACTTGTGGAGGTCTACAATTTTTTTTCTGAGGTCTTGGCTGAGTTCTTTTGATTTTCCCATGATGTCAAGCAAAGAGGTGTGAAATAATCTGTCTGTAAACAATTGTTGGAAAAATTACTTGTGTCATGCGCAAAGTAGATGTCCTAACCGACTTGCCAAAACTATGGTTTGTTAACAAGAAATTTGTGGAGTGGTTGAAAAACGTTTTAATGACTCCAACCAAAGTGTATGTTAACTTCCGACTTCAACTGTACGTGTTTCTTTGAGGGAGCTTGTCTGAAGACCAAATGTGTTTCTGTATTGTATCATTTTGCATGCTGCATGGCCTACAATGGTCTACAGAAACAAATACAAATGTTCTATATATTTGTTCCAGTTCTAAAATATTCCAGATTGTACTTAACATTGTCAATATTCAGAGAACTGGCAGTGTGGTGCCAGGGCAACAACCCAGTACACCACCGGGGTCAAGCTTCCTGTCATCCAGGACCTATATACCAAGCAGGACCTATATACCAAGCAGGACCTATATACCAAGCCCATAAAACTGGCAGAGACTCCAGTCATCCAAGTCATAGACTGTTTTCTCTGCTACCGCACGGCAAGCGGGACCGGAGCGCCAAGTTTAGGACCAAAAGGCTCCTTAACAGCTTCTATCCCCAAGCTGTAAGACTGTTGAACAGTTAATCAAATGGCCACTGGACTATTACATTGACAGGGAGTTAGATTTGGGTCATTTAAGGTGAACATGGAAAAAAGGGGCAGATCCTTAAGATTAACACACTGGCGTTCTAGCGCTGAGGCTACCAGATTGGAATCTATGTTTAAAAAACTCTTTTTTTTAAAAACTTATGATATGTTACTTAAGGGCCTCTCTTATCTAAGCACTACACGTGTCCTCGTATCTATTTAATGTAAATCTGCCTGTGGTAATTTAACACAGTGGTTTACCATGTACACCCTACTATGGAGTATGCTCTTCAAAAACAAGGAAGTAGGAGAGGGAGGGAAAGGGGAAATATTTCAGTCTAGTCTACCGTTCGTGTACAATGTCAAAGTTACGTGACCTTAGTATACTCTAACAAGAACATCGCTACTCCCACATTGACAGACATTACATTAATGGTTATGAATTCTGACATACACTGACCTCTGATACAAAGTCATCCTTCAGAAACACATTTACATTACATTTAAGTCATTTAGCAGACGCTCATGAGGAGACAGAAACAGGTAGTCGATTCTCATGCTCAAGCCTTTTATCCCACTGTTCACAGATTCACAATCTAAAGAGTGCTTTCATTTTATCAGAGCCCTCTCTCCCTATCCCACCTTATTTCTCAAATTTTTACTCTCGCTCTCACACACACACACACACACTGCAGTCCATAACTCACATTCCTCTCACACAACTCCAGTTATAATGAGGGTGAAGAGCCTGATGTCAGGGGCCTAGGGATCCACATTTCCAGACTTTCAGACCTTCATGCAAATATCAGACCTCTCAGACCATAGAGCAGAGTAGACACACACCGTCTTTCATGTGTTATTTGAGAGGGCAGGTGGAAGAGAAACTGTCAGTCAGTGGCAAACAGAAAACGTCAAATCAGACCTAGTGTGTGTGTGTGTGTGTGTGTGTGAGAGCGAGAGTAAAAATTTGAGAAATAAGGTGGGATAGGGAGAGAGGGCTCTGATAAAATGAAAGCACTCTTTAGATTGTGAATCTGTGAACAGTGGGATAAAAGGCTTGAGCATGAGAATCGACTACCTGTTTCTGTCTCCTCATGAGCGTCTGCTAAATGACTTAAATGTAATGTAAATGTGTTTCTGAAGGATGACTTTGTATCAGAGGTCAGTGTATGTCAGAATTCATTCAGTCTCTCCCATATAATAGCCTGTCCAACAATAGAATTTGGCAAGACAGGATCTCCCGGGTGGCGCAGTGGTCTAGGGCACTGCATCGCCGTGCTAGCTGTGCCACCAGAGACTCTGGGTTCGAGCCCAGGCTCTGTCACAGCCGGCCACGACCGGGAAGTCCATGGGGCGATGCACAATTGGCCCAGCGTCGCTTGGGTTTGGCCGATAGGGATATCCTTGTCTCATCGCGCACTAGCGACTCCTGTGGCGGGCCGGGCGCAGTGCGTGCTAACCAGGTCACCAGGTGCACAGTGTCTCCTCCGACACATTGGTGCGGCTGGCTTCTGGGTTAGATGCATGCTGTGTTAAGAAGCAGTGCGGCTTGGTTGTGTTTCAGAGGAAGATAGTAACTGCTAACAATTGGATACCATGAAATTGGGGAGAAATGGGGGTAAAATTAAAAAATAATAATATGGCAAGACTGTATTCAATTAAATGAAAATGGTGGTTTTTCCATAGTCCATTTCTTCCTTTTAATAGAATAAAGTTTGAGATTCTATGGCTTAGGAAAGCCATCAATGGGCTCCCAAGTGGCACAGCGGTCTAAGGCACTGCATATCAGTGCGAGAGAGTATGATTCCAGGCTGCATCACAACCGGCCGTGATTGGGAGTCCCATAGGGCGGCGCACAATTGGCCCACTATCGTTAGGGTTTGGCCGGGGTAGGCTGTCATTGTAAATAAAGGTTAAATAAATAAAAAATAATGAGCACGTGTATTGAAAAGAGTCAACTGGTTTGCCTAATATCGTTCCGAGTGCTAGGAAAAGAAACACTGCTGAAATCTATTTATTTTTGACCATGACACGTTAGGAATTCGTAGTGACAGATACATGGAGTTCTGAGGGTGTAAAAAATGGGATTCTGAAGTGCAAACCTCAAAGCCATTTTGTTATGTCAGCCTTTGTGAGTTAATATGTGTTCACACAGTGTTAGGGTATTTACGGTAAGGCTATTAAAATGGTCACATTGTCATTTACAATGGTAATTATCATGCACTTGGGTTGGGTAAGTTACTTTCTAAATGTAATCCATTACAGTTACTAGTTACCTATACAACATTTCTATCAATAACGTAACTTTTGGATAACCCAAACTTAGCAATGTAATCGGATTACTTCCAGTTACTTTTTGCGATTACTTTCGCCATAAGAGGGATTAGAAGAAGACAATTCCATCAAATGCATTTTGTGTGTCATAGTGGTCTCTGACGTTTGGTCCGACTCGCTCAGGTGGAACAAACTTAAACTTGCACCTTTTTTCAATACTGAATTGAATGTAATTGAGAAAACAGAAAGGTGTCATATTGTTATTTATATTTTTTAAAGTCATCCAAGAAGTAATCATCTAGTTTTAATCTGATTACAATATTTTTGCTGGTAAAATCTAATTACAGTTCATTCTTTGTAATCAGATGTAATCAGTTACTATCCAACCCTGCACTTAAAACAGATAAAGCATAAAGAGGGTTGGAATGATCAAAAACAGATTTAATTTATTTAACTAGGCAAGTCAGTTAAGAACAAATTCTTATTTTCAATGATGGACTAGGAACAGTGGGTTAACTGCCTTGTTCAGGGGCAGAACAACAGATTTTTACCTTGTCAGCTCTGGGATTCAATCTTGCAACCTTTCGGTTACTAGTCCAACGCTCTAAACACTAGGCTACCTACCTACCTGTTGTATTGGTTTTACAGTCTCTCCCATATAATAGCCTATAATAGCTTATTGTTCAACACGCTGCCTCATTCCAATACCGCACTTCACAACAGTTTCCATGAGAAATATCACACCATTGTTGAACATATCGATTTTCTTCTTAATTAAAATGGTTGTAAACCCATAACGGCACATCAGTCCATTATTTACAGTTAGGAAAATTAGCACAAATCATTACGGTCTAATTGATTTGAAGGGTTTGTGTGCTTCCTGAAGACACTTATGGTTTCGGATTGATATTCCATGGCAACCTAATCTGTCACGATTAGACTTGTGGGTCATGAAGCTTTTAAAAAGTCAATGGAGAGAGAGTTGAAAAGAAACACGGCCCCTTCCTGTTATTATAACAACTGTATTTGTGTAAAGGTCAATTTAAAATGGTTAGCATAATAAAGAGTTTCTGAGAAGATGTATAGCCACTAAAGCATAGGCTAAAAGATTTATGCATGAGCACTTACGTTATATTTACTATATAATGTGATTGTAAAAATTCCACGGCAACCTGTCTTCACTGACGGATGACTTCTTATTCTATACGTCACAGTCAGAGGCACCTCTGAGTTGTACAAATTGGATGGACACAATAATGCACAAACTATCCCCGCTACTATTGAAAGATCAAATCTGAATTCTCTCTCTGTCATTTGTTTGGGGTGGGGGGTTATGCAGTGGACCCCAGTGCATCACTTTCACTCACTGTGGAACATCATGCAACTGAAGAGATTACAGGATGTTTTTTTTGCCATTGCCAGGGAAGTCAAGTTTAGGGCACAAGCTGTCCATATTTGATATCTTAAAATAAGAACTCATGTAACCAGCACTAACCGCTCACTTATATACAATAGATTCGCTCTCAAATTGACTTTTTATTTTTAGTCTGAAAGCAAAGCACGAGGGATGGGACATTTTAAAAGCTTTGCCTGAAGGGATTTAGGCTGAGGCTTTCAGCTAGCGCTTATTTGTGGTTATGCCATGTCTAGCTCGAACTTAAACGTGAGGTTATTCGAAGTTTGGACTAAACTCCAGACAATGCATGTAGGTTAACTGTATTCAGTATGTTGTGGAAAAATTGCAGATAGATAGCCTTGAACCAGTGACCCTACCCACATAACCTAGTACAATTACCTAGCTACAGTTTTGCTCAAGGCTAGGAAGCCTCAATTTGTATTCTAGGAGTAGTAAAGTTTTGCTTGCCTCATAGAGTCCTGGGTATGTGCCAACTAATATTTCACTGAGCCTCCTACAGATACTGACCTTTTGAGGAATTTTAACAAAATACAGAAGGACATTAAAGCGTAACAACAAGAAGGTATACTATCGATTTAACCCTTGGCTTGGTTACTAATCAAATTGGTTGAGATTACAATACACTGAACCTAAAAGACAAACTACAAAATTGACATCAATAGAGAGTATTTTTTAAATATATTATTAGTTTGTCAATGTTTCTTCTTTGTTCATGTGTGTATACCATAACATAATTGATCATCATATTTGGGAAATGTTCAGCATTTTTGATCAGCTACTTTTCCCAATGGACAATCTCAAGACTTGCCTGCAAATAATTAGGATTTATCTGTTTTATTTTAAAGAGACGTGATTAAAATGTCCTTTAATCCCTGTGAGTTTTATTAGCCCTCATTCACCATGACAAACTGATTTCCTGAATTAATAGGTTGTCTGCCAACAAATGAAGCCAATGGCTTGTCCCTCTATGCTGCTGTCTACAGATACACAGTTGTAATTGAAAATGGGACACAGGGATCGCAATGTGAAAAAGGTATCACCATAAATGTCACAGAAATATCACAAGTGTCATTATACAGAATATGATGAGACAGGAGCCTTTACAGACTTCAATAGCAACAGAAAAAGTGCCTGTCCTAAAAAGTTGAATGTTTATTATTGCATCTTCATGTGTGGCTAAGTTGCAGTTCTTTAAGCTGAAAATGTTGCGATGGCATTATGTCGTGGTGACGGTAATATCTGCTGTTTTAAAATAGACTATGACAAACAATATCACTATAATGAGTAAAAGTATTTGTAATTGTGTCTTATGATAGGCGCTATATCATAATGCAGTCTTATGACAGTGACCTAAAGTCAAGTGTTAGTAGTTGATTCAATTATTTATTTGGTTAGTTGAGGATCAACCCTAACAAACCAGAAGTGAAATTAAGTATTACAGGAAACATAACTCAGAGTGTTCGCTAGAGGGGAATGTCAATGTCACCAACCACTTCCCTCTCAATGGCACCAACCACTTCCCTCTCAATGGCACCAACCACTTCCCTCTCAATGGCACCAACCACTTCCCTCTCAATGGCACCAACCACTTCCCTCTCAATGGCACCAACCACTTCCCTGTCAATGTCACCAACCACTTCCCTGTCAATGGAACCAATGTCACGTCCTGACCTTAGTTCATTTTTTATGTCTCTGTTTTAGTTTGGTCAGGGCGTGAGTTGGGGTGGGCATTCTATGTTTTCCATTTATATGTGTTTGTCCTGGTATGGTTCTCAATCAGATGCAGCTGGCAATCGTTGTCTCTGATTGAGAACCATACTTAGGCAGCCTGTTTTTCCCACTTCAGTTGTGGGTAGTTGTTTTCTGTCTGTGTTTACCATACAGAACTGTTTCGTGTCATTCACGCTCTTTGTTGTTTTTGGTCATTTAGTGTTCTGTTTATTTTCTGAAACATCATGAACAGTTACCACGCTGCACCTTGGTCCTCACCTTCTCCCTCCAACAAAGATTGTTACAACCAACAACTTCCCTGTCAATGGCACCAACAACTTCCCTCTCAATAACTGCTTCCCTCTCAATGGCTCCAACCACTTCCCTCTCAATGGCACCAACCGCTTCCCTCTCAATGGCACCAACCGCTTCCCTCTCAATGGCACCAACCGCTTCCCTCTCAATGGCACTAACCGCTTCCCTCTCAATGGCACCAACCGCTTCCCTCTCAATGGCACCAACCGCTTCCCTCTCAATGTCTCCAACCGCTTCCCTCTCAATGGCACCAACCGCTTCCCTCTCAATAACTGCTTCCCTCTCAATGTCACCAACCACTTCCCTCTCAATGGCACCAACCACTTCCCTCTCAATGGCACCAACCACTTCCCTCTCAATGGCACCAACCACTTCCCTCTCAATGGCACCAACCACTTCCCTCTCAATGGCACCAACCACTTCCCTCTCAATGGCACTAAACCTTCCCCTCTCAATGTCACCAACCACTTCCCTCTCAATGCACCAAACACTTCCCTCTCAATGGCACCAACCACTTCCCTCTCAATGGCACCAACCACTTCCCTCTCAATGGCACCAACCACTTCCCTCTCAATGGCACCAAACACTTCCCTCTCAATGGCACAAAACACTTCCCTCTCAATGGCACCAACCACTTCCCTCTCAATGGCACCAAACACTTCCCTCTCAATGGCACCAAACACTTCCCTCTCAATGTCACCAAACACTTCCCTCTCAATGGCACCAAACACTTCCCTCTCAATGGCACCAACCACTTCCCTCTCAATGGCACCAACCACTTCCCTCTCAATGGCACCAAACACTTCCCTCTCAATGGCACCAGCCACTTCCCTGTCAATAACTGCTTCCCTCTCAATGGCACCAACCACTTCCCTGTCAATAACTGCTTCCCTCTCAATGGCACCAACCACTTCCCTCTCAATAACCACTTCACTCTCAATGTCACCAACCACATACACTACCTGAGTGTTACTTCGCTCATATTTTACATTTAGCATATGTAGATACTCTCATCCAGAGTGACTTACAGGACCAATTAAGGTTAGGTGCCTTGCTCAAAATCACATTGACTGATTTTTCACCGAGTCGGCTCAGGGATTCAAACCCGCGACCGTTCAGTTACTGGCCCAAGGCTCTTAAACGCTCGGCTGCCTGCATATCTAGAGAGCATTCAGGTGACAGGTATACTACATGGATACCAGATACCAAGGCAAAAACATATGTAGACCTACATGGATAACAGATACCAAGGAAACCCTTGGGCTGTTTAATGTCAAAGAAGTGATGGAAGAAGGCTCATCTTGCTATGTAGGAATCTAAATAACATTGAAGAAAGAGTGGGTGACAGATGTGTGTCCTTGTCTTGAAAAGACTGTTTCCTTCAGGTGATGTTTTCTACACGGTGGCATGATGAATGTGTGTGGCGAAACATGAGCGAGACACGGCCATGAGCGGATAATCAGCATTGTGTTGTTATGCTTTCTAAAGCGCCAAGTTAGTCACGTATGGAATAAAAGGGCATGTTATAACCGTGCGGAAGTGTTTGTTTGAATACAGAGGATTTGATGAAACACCATTCAAGCACCGTTGAAGGCAGAGGAAGTGAATGTTAATATGTTTGGTGATGTATTTGGGTTCAAAAACCTGGTGACTGAGTGCACTGCAAATACCATTAACTGTATTTTTCATAGGTTTAGCATGAGTCGGGACTTGTTTGGTCGTGCATATAAACTCAGTGGTGTTTTCCTCACTCAAACTTGTTTTGAGGACAGCTGTGCCTCGAGGGTAGAATGAATGTGATTGGTTGGATGAAAGCTCAATACAGTCAGTGGCTGAGATTACAACACCTGGTGAGAGTGAAATAAATGAAAGGCTTGCTGGTAGAGCTCGCAACACATTGATTGTTATACACAAGGTTGCTGGTTCAAGTCCCACCCCACCCCCTAATCTTAACCAGTCACCTAAACATAACCCAAACTCTAATCATACCAATTGGAATGACTTGACATAAATTAACCAATCACATTTTATGCCCAAATGGATCCAATCATTTTTTTCTGTTCACGCCCTTACAGCGAGATGTAATAAGGAAAACTCCACTCTGCACACATAAAGACACAACCTTGTCCTGTCAAATTGGGGCTTGACTAACAGCATAATAGGAAAACATTTTCTCCACTGCCCCAAATTTATCTGTAACCATTTTAAAAGCTTGCATTGCTGTAAGACTAAACATGATCAAGTTTGGAAACAAAATTATGTGAGTGCTTATTATTGCCCTCCATTATTTTGAATTGATTCTTCTCCCCACAGAGTCTTGGACGGTGTCTAGAGTCTAAAACAGTGCCTGAGGCGTTTAGCCGGCAGATCATTTAAAAACAATTTCTGCTGCCTTTCAGACAAATTACCCAAATGCCTTCATTAAATGACCCAAGTAGCTTTGTGAAGAACCCGACTGTTACTGTTAATAACACAGACCCAGGCATTTAAATACTGTAACGAGTATCTAACACCGGCTCTGAGAGACACAGACAGACAGAGTCTCAGTAAGCCCCGTGAGTCCAGATAGCCCATCTCTAAATCCTGATCAATGCACAGCCATGTAATCAAACAGGCTTTTGCAACGATTGATGCCCTTTCTGAATCTGCAATTCAAATGGAGCTTTATCATTCTGCCAAGAAAGAACCTGGCTATCACCCCCCTCTTCTGTCTGGGCCTGTTGACACAAGAGTGCTGAGAATGTAATTTTCGAGGCCTTAAACCAAAGTTCAGTTGAGGAACATTTGATAGTCATTTTAGATGTCTTTCATTAAGCTCAAAACAGGGTTGTTGAACTTAGTTGTTTGATAAGAGGCCACCCTAATGCTTAAAGGTCCAATGCATTTTTTAAAATCTCAATATCATATCATCAAATTTAGGTAACAATTAAATACGTTACTATGGTTGTTTTCAATTAAAACTGTCAAAAATAATAAAAAAATATCTTCTTAGCAAAGAACAATTTCTCAAGCAAGAATTTTGCTAGGACTGTCTGGGAGTGGTCTGAGTGGGGAGGAAAACTGAAAACTAGCTTTTATTGGCAGAGAGGTTTGGAACTCTTTCTTGATGTCACCAGGCAGGCAAAAACTCCATCGCACCAAAACAGGCTGAAATTTCAGGCTGTCTTTTCAAACAGCTCTTACACTAAAAGAGAATTATAATCATTATTCTAACCTCATATTGTGGAAATATATATAAAATCACAGTTAAATCATGTTTTTGACTGCACTGTGCCAAAAATAGACTCTAAAAGGATCAGTCAACTTGGCAATGTGTGTGTATGGATGAAGTTGCTTCTTCAAACAGGAAGAAAGCATCACTGACAGATTAGAATAACTACTGTAACAGAGTACTCTCGGTATTGGGCATTCCTCAGTGGCATGATTGCAAACAGAACAATTTCCTTGTATAATAAATTACATTTATAGAATACATGAATAAAATTAGAAAATAATTTGGCCTCATTCCAGATCTATTGAGAATAATATGTCTCTTCTGTGTACACTACTTCCCATTTGCCAATTTGAGGGACACGCATCTAATTGACATATGTCATGTTGACTAATGTATCATGGCACCAACTCCTGTCCAATAGGACCATGTCATAGATGTGTGCTCGGATAGGGTGGGTATCCATAACTGGCCATGTAGGACAAAGAAAATGTTAGGTTAACATTCCACATACTGTAGCATGCCCATGTGGGTCTTGGGAGGATTACTACTGTAGCGTAGGTTAGGGGAAGTCTCACAGCCAAATATGATCCCCCTTTGGGAGCATACATCTCATGATACTCACCTAATGTCCTTCCCACTACTGCACTGATCCTCTCTGGCATCTCCTTCAAACCACGTGTCCTAGAAATATGCAAGAAAGGAGGACCACATAGAAACTAATCAGATAATATAATGTTTGATACAATCTTTTTGGAATCATTTTACATACGGGAACAAAATAGTTAACTAATGATCCAGGGATCAGAAACCCATAGGCTGTAAGCTTTAAAAACATTAAGACAAATCTCAAAACCACAGCATATGTTGGCTCAGTCCTGTTATTATACTTCCCTCATGGGAGCGTACAACACATATCCCTTTACTTCAAGATGTACCGTATGAAAACATACCCTGAAAACAATTATACCATAAAAACGAATATATGCAAATCAATCAAGACAAGAACACTGAGAGCCCTGACAGTCAAGAAGGGAAGTGCTAGCCGTGTGTGTGTGTGTGTGTGTGTACACCTGACCTTGGTGTGTATCAATATCGAAGCAGAAAAGGGCAATCTGCAGTTACTACATCAATTTTTTAAAAGTTGTAAATTAATTATATACCGTTCCTTCAGAAAGTGTTTATACCCCCTTCCACATTTTGTTGTGTTACAGCCTGGATTCAAAATGGATTAAATATATTTTATTTCTCACCCATCTACACACAATATCCCATAATGACAAAGTGAAGACATATTTTAAGACATGTTTGCAAATGTATTGAAAATGAAATAAAGAAGTATCTGATTTGCCAAAGCATTCACACCCCTGAGTCAATACTTTGTAGAAGCATTTTTTGGACTGAACCAGGTTTTCCTCTAGGATTTTGCCATTCAATTTATTTTTTATCCTGAAAAACACCTCAGTCCATAACAATTACAAGCATACCCATAACCTGATGCAGCCACCACTATGCTTGAAAATATGGAAAGTGGTACTCATTAATGGGAATAACTAGTCAGTTGCGCAACTGAATGCATTCAACTGAAATGTGTCTTCTGCATTTAACCAAACAACTTAATCAATGTCCACATCATCAGCACCCAGGGAGCAGTTGTGGGGGTTAATTGCCTTACGCAAGAGCATATTTTTCTACATTGCTGGCTCCAGGATTTGAACAAGCAACCTTTTGATTATGTCCCAACGCTCTAACCAGTAGACTACCTTCCACCCTAATGTGTTGTGTTGGATTTGCCCCAAACATAACAAAAATTGAATTGCTTTGCCTCATTTTTATGAGTATTACTTCAGTGCCTTGTTGCAAACATATACTCTAAACTTGGTTTACCCCAATGTTTGTAAACAATGTAAATGTAAACAAACACGGTGTAGCTTCAAATGGTTAAAATTATAATTGTTGATTTCATGGATGGTCAGTCCTTGTATCCATAGCTCGGTCTATGAATTTGAGAATTGTTACATTTCTCCTGCCCCATCCCTCAGCTCTTTACCAAAACAGAGGCGGTGCGTCTGCTCGTTATTGTTTCAACCGCGGATTGGCTCTTTATGTGATTACGATTATGTGAGGTTAGCTTGTGGCTGAGAGTCTAAATATTTGTCCCACTGACTGAAAGCCTAAATCGATCACTTCAATTACAGCAATGGAGGCTCCTCAGAGGAGGAAGGGGAGGACCATCCTCCTCACTGAATATAAAAATATATGTATATATTGATCCTTTTTAGATAAAACTATACTAAATATATTCACATGTAATTAAATAATTGATTAAAACACACTGCTTTGTAATGAAGGTCTACAGTAGCGTCAGCAGCACTCTGTAGGGTAGCACCATGGTGTCGCTGGAGGACAGCTAGCTTTCGTCCATTTTGCATTCACAGTATTGATTGAAACTTCTTTGATCAAAACTATTTTTCCTTACATGTACTTAACAAGAACCTGCTAATAAGGAATACATTTGTTACACCCATTCTGAATCAAACACGTCTGATGAGTAACACACGGCCATGGTTTCCCACATTGTATTTGAAATGCAGATAAAGTGAGTTTGTCTGCTAATCAGTGTTGTGAGGAATAGGCTACACAAACACGTTGTCTGTTTCGGTTCATATTATGTCTTGGTTCATTTTACATATGAATCTTCCTATACTTAAATTCAAATGATTACCTAACACGTCATATTACTGCTGAAACACAACACGTCTTATCTGAATGTCCCACTCTATTATTTGCATAATATGTCATGATGCATGACAATCTTGCGACAGCCTGCACCTTGCACGTACAGTATATACCCATATATACATTGATGTAAAGATATCCATGAGCTTTTGGGGACAGCTGTCCCACAATATATCTGTATTAAAACAATGAACATTCTGCTGAGTTTGGCCATTTCGCAGAGACTCCTTTCCTTCTCAACAAACATTTGATTTAAATATTTGTCACACTGATTTAATGATTCCCTGTGGACCGTGCAGGTCATGAAATTGCTCTGCTACCAACAACATTTCTGCTGATGTGAAGTAATTTGTGCAGAATATAATAACCAGATTTATTGGTGTGGGAGGAGAGAAGATATGACAGACTAATCGCTACACACACACACACAGACTGACAGTACATGGAAGCACACACATACATGCACGTGTGCAAACACGCGCACAGACAGACAGACAGACAAACAGACACTATTTTTGTTGAGAATCACTAGTTTTTTTGCCTTTAAAAATGTCCCAATAAACAAGTAAAGAAAATATGGACAAAATGTAATAAATGATTCAAACAAGGAAATGTTTCCAGATACCGTTTAGGCTAGTGTTTGACTGTATGGGAATTCATTGGCCTCCATTTCCCCCCTGCGTTCAGGGTAACAGTATGTTGTTAGGGTCTGATTATGTACTAATTCTAATTAGATATGAGCTCCAAACCTAGGGTGACATCCACCCAGACTTTCCCTTCTGTAATGAGTCCCACTGGACTGGACTGGAGCATCCAGATTCCACACCTCTAATAGGAGGAGAGAAATAATAGCCAGGCCTGATAAAGGAGGACAAAGTTAATCAGTGAAGGAAGGGGAAACAAAATAATGGAAAAACTTTGGGGACACTTTACTTAAAGATCACAGGAATAATACTTTATTACCTATTGGAAGCTTGTTATGGTGTCTTATTGTAAGGCATAGAATAATGGTATGTCTCTGTACAGCCTGGTCAGCAACATTAGACTGCTACAGATGTAGGATCTTAATTTGATCGCCCTGTTGCAGTAGAACTTTCCTGCAATGCAGAACATTTTAAACTTAGTAACTTAGTAGTGTATTATTAGAGGTTTAAAAAGGCTTCTGAAGTCATTCAAATGTTACTGTTGCTTCAGAACTAGTTTCCTGCTGTTTCCTGGCTCAAATTGAGATCCTACATCTGTATACTTAACATTTCTCCAAGGTATGTCAGGAGCAGCAAAGTAAATGTTCAACTGAATCAAAATGGCTGTTATTTAGTCAGGTATCAAGAGCTTACGGGCACTTTTAACAGTTATACTGTAATAGCCATACCCAATGTTGAGTAACTCATTGGAACTCACCATGTTATTTGACAAAGCCTCACATTTTTCTGTCCACTGGTTTCACAGCATAGACAAATGACAGTTCAGTTTGACACATTGCTCAATGGCCAGGGCTACATCCCTCTTGTCTGGCATCAGCACCCGGCTTCCCTCTGCAACTTCCATCCACCATGTCATTTCAGATACTTTTTTTTATACAATGAACTGCCAAGAAAAGATGTCACCATGGATAGCGATTCCTCTTTTTCAGGGTACATACCACACTGATGGTGGAACTCCTTTGTCAAAAGCCTGCTCAAATACTAGATGATCACTTTGAAAGATATAGTGTTTGATCTGTGATAGTCTTGTGGGAGATTAGTGCAATGCATTATGTTAATTGTTTAACTCAGGAACCACAACTGCGTATTAGTGTACAATAGGGCAATTTTAAAGACATGACTGTATATAACCACTATACAGTCATTTCTACAGTAGACAGTGGTTCTATGCAGACATTACTACAGTGGACAGTGGTTCTATGCATACATTACTACAGTGGACAGTGGTTCTATACAGTCATTTCTACAGTAGACAGTGGTTCTATGCAGACATTACTACAGTAGACAGTGGTTCTATGCAGACATTACTACAGTAGACAGTGGTTCTATGCAGACATTACTACAGTGGACAGTGGTTCTATGCATACATTACTACAGTGGACAGTGGTTCTATGCATACATTACTACAGTGGACAGTGGTTCTATACAGTCATTTCTACAGTAGACAGTGGTTCTATGCAGACATTACTACAGTAGACAGTGGTTCTATGCAGACATTACTACAGTAGACAGTGGTTCTATGCAGACATTACTACAGTGGACTGTGGTTCTATGCAGACATTACTACAGTGGACAGTGGTTCTATGCATACATTATAGTAGACAGTGGTTCTATGCAGACATTACTACAGTAGACAGTGGTTCTATGCAGACATTATAGTAGACAGTGGTTCTATGCAGACATTACTACAGTGGACAGTGGTTCTATGCAGACAATACTACAGTGGACAGTGGTTCTATGCAGACATTACTACAGTAGACAGTGGTTCTATGCAGACATTATAGTAGACAGTGGTTCTATGCAGACATTACTACAGTGGACAGTGGTTCTATGCAGACAATACTACAGTGGACAGTGGTTCTATGCAGACATTACTACAGTAGACAGTGGTTCTATGCAGACATTACTACAGTAGACAGTGGTTCTATGCAGACATTACTACAGTGGACTGTGGTTCTATGCAGACATTACTACAGTGGACAGTGGTTCTATGCATACATTATAGTAGACAGTGGTTCTATGCAGACATTACTACAGTAGACAGTGGTTCTATGCAGACATTATAGTAGACAGTGGTTCTATGCAGACATTACTACAGTGGACAGTGGTTCTATGCAGACAATACTACAGTGGACAGTGGTTCTATGCAGACATTACTACAGTAGACAGTGGTTCTATGCAGACATTATAGTAGACAGTGGTTCTATGCAGACATTACTACAGTGGACAGTGGTTCTATGCAGACAATACTACAGTGGACAGTGGTTCTATGCAGACATTACTACAGTGGACAGTGGTTCTATGCAGACATTATAGTAGACAGTGGTTCTATGAGGACATTACTACAGTGGACAGTGGTTCTATGCAGACATTACTACATTAGACAGTGGTTCTATGCAGACATTACTACAGTGGACAGTGGTTCTATGCAGACATTACTACAGTAGACAGTGGTTCTATGCACACATTACTACAGTAGACAGTGGTTCTATGCAGACATTATAGTAGACAGTGGTTCTATGCAGACAATACTACAGTGGACAGTGGTTCTATGCAGACAATACTACAGTGGACAGTGGTTCTATGCAGACATTATAGTAGACAGTGGTTCTATGCAGACATTACTACAGTAGACAGTGGTTCTATGCAGACATTACTACAGTAGACAGTGGTTCTATGCAGACATTACTACAGTAGACAGTGGTTCTATGCAGACATTTCTACAGTAGACAGTGGTTTTATGCAGACATTATAGTAGACAGTGGTTCTATGCAGACATAGTAGACAGTGGATCTATGCAGACATTACTACAGTAGACAGTGGTTCTATGCACCCATTACTACAGTAGACAGTGGTTCTATGCAGACATTACTACAGTAGACAGTGGTTCTATGCAGACATTACTACAGTAGACAGTGGTTCTATGCAGACATTACTACAGTAGACAGTGGTTCTATGCAGACATTATAGTAGACAGTGGTTCTATGCAGACATTACTACAGTAGACAGTGGTTCTATGCAGACATTACTACATTAGACAGTGGTTCTATGCAGACATTACTACAGTGGACAGTGGTTCTATGCAGACATTACTACAGTAGACAGTGGTTTTATGCAGACATTATAGTAGACAGTGGTTCTATGCAGACATTACTACAGTAGACAGTGGTTCTATGCAGACATTACTACAGTAGACAGTGGTTCTATGCAGACATTACTACAGTAGACAGTGGTTCTATGCAGACATTACTACAGTAGACAGTGGTTCTATGCAGACATTACTACAGTAGACAGTGGTTCTAAGCAGACATTAATACAGTAGACAGTGGTTCTATGCAGACATTACTACAGTAGACAGTGGTTTTATGCAGACATAGTAGACAGTGGTTCTATGCAGACATTTCTACAGTAGACAGTGGTTCTATGCAGACATTACTCCAGTAGACAGTGGTTCTATGCAGACATAGTAGACAGTGGTTCTATGCAGACATTTCTACAGTAGACAGTGGTTCTATGCAGACATTATAGTAGA
Organism: Oncorhynchus nerka; assembly: GCF_034236695.1. NCBI lineage: Eukaryota > Metazoa > Chordata > Actinopteri > Salmoniformes > Salmonidae > Oncorhynchus > Oncorhynchus nerka. The sequence continues at coordinate 16,295,053 of NC_088417.1, read as the reverse complement.
CAGTGGTTCTATGCAGACATTTCTACAGTAGACAGTGGTATGCAGACATTACTCCAGTAGACAGTGGTTCTATGCAGACATTATAGTAGACAGTGGTTCTATGCAGACATTTCTACAGTAGACAGTGGTTCTATGCAGACATTACTCCAGTAGACAGTGGTTCTATGCAGACATTTCTACAGTAGACAGTGGTTTTATGCAGACATTATAGTAGACAGTGGTTCTATGCAGACATAGTAGACAGTGGTTCTATGCAGACATTATAGTAGACAGTGGTTCTATGCAGACATTTCTACAGTAGACAGTGGTTCTATGCAGACATTTCTACAGTAGACATTATAGTAGACAGTGGTTCTATGCAGACATAGTAGACAGTGGTTCTATGCAGACATTACTACAGTAGACAGTGGTTCTATGCAGACATTACTACAGTAGACAGTGGTTCTATGCAGACATTACTACAGTAGACAGTGGTTCTATGCAGACATTTCTACAGTAGACAGTGGTTTTATGCAGACATTATAGTAGACAGTGGTTCTATGCAGACATAGTAGACAGTGGTTCTATGCAGACATTACTACAGTAGACAGTGGTTCTATGCAGACATTACTACAGTAGACAGTGGTTCTATGCAGACATTTCTACAGTAGACAGTGGTTTTATGCAGACATTATAGTATACAGTGGTTCTATGCAGACATTACTACAGTAGACAGTGGTTCTATGCAGACATTACTACATTAGACAGTGGTTCTATGCAGACATTATAGTAGACAGTGGTTCTATGCAGACATTACTACATTAGACAGTGGTTCTATGCAGACATTACTACAGTAGACAGTGGTTCTATGCAGACATTTCTACAGTAGACAGTGGTTCTATGCAGACATTTCTACAGTAGACAGTGGTACTATACAGACATTTCTACAGTAGACAGTGGTTCTATGCAGACATTACTACAGTGGACAGTGGTTCTATGCAGACATTACTACAGTGGACAGTGGTTCTATGCAGACATTACTACAGTAGACAGTGGTTCTATGCAGACATTATAGTAGACAGTGGTTCTATGCAGACATTATAGTAGACAGTGGTTCTATGCAGACATTATAGTAGACAGTGGTTCTATGCAGACATTACTACAGTAGACAGTGGTTTTATGCAGACATTATAGTAGACAGTGGTTCTATGCAGACATTACTACAGTAGACAGTGGTTCTATGCAGACATTACTACAGTAGACAGTGGTTCTATGCAGACATTACTACAGTGGACAGTGGTTCTATGCAGACATTACTACAGTGGACAGTGGTTCTATGCAGACATTACTACAGTAGACAGTGGTTCTATGCAGACATAGTAGACAGTGGTTCTATGCAGACATTATAGTAGACAGTGGTTCTATGCAGACATTACTACAGTGGACAGTGGTTCTATGCAGACATTACTACAGTAGACAGTGGTTCTATGCAGACATTACTACAGTAGACAGTGGTTCTATGCAGACATTTCTACAGTAGACAGTGGTTCTATGCAGACATTTCTACAGTAGACAGTGGTTCTATGCAGACATTACTACAGTAGACAGTGGTTCTATGCAGACATTATTACAGTGGACAGTGGTTCTATGCAGACATTATAGTGGACAGTGGTTCTATGCAGACATTATAGTAGACAGTGGTTCTATGCAGACATTACTACAGTAGACAGTGGTTGTATGCAGACATTACTACAGTAGACAGTGGTTCTATGCAGACATTACTACAGTAGACAGTGGTTCTAAGCAGTCATTATAGTAGACAGTGGTTCTATGCAGACATTACTACAGTAGACAGTGGTTCTATGCAGACATTACTACAGTAGACAGTGGTTCTATGCAGACATTTCTACAGTAGACAGTGGTTCTATGCAGACATTTCTACAGTTGACAGTGGTTCTATGCAGACATTTCTACAGTAGACAGTGGTTCTATGCAGACATTACTCCAGTAGACAGTGGTTCTATGCAGACATTTCTACAGTAGACAGTGGTTCTATGCAGACATTATAGTAGACAGTGGTTCTATGCAGACATTTCTACAGTAGACAGTGGTTCTATGCAGACATTACTCCAGTAGACAGTGGTCCTATGCAGACATTATAGTAGACAGTGGTTCTATGCAGACATTTCTACAGTAGACAGTGGTTCTATGCAGACATTACTCCAGTAGACAGTGGTTCTATGCAGACATTTCTACAGTAGACAGTGGTTTTATGCAGACATTATAGTAGACAGTGGTTCTATGCAGACATAGTAGACAGTGGTTCTATGCAGACATTATAGTAGACAGTGGTTCTATGCAGACATTTCTACAGTAGACAGTGGTTCTATGCAGACATTTCTACAGTAGACATTATAGTAGACAGTGGTTCTATGCAGACATAGTAGACAGTGGTTCTATGCAGACATTACTACAGTAGACAGTGGTTCTATGCAGACATTACTACAGTAGACAGTGGTTCTATGCAGACATTACTACAGTAGACAGTGGTTCTATGCAGACATTTCTACAGTAGACAGTGGTTTTATGCAGACATTATAGTAGACAGTGGTTCTATGCAGACATAGTAGACAGTGGTTCTATGCAGACATTACTACACTAGACAGTGGTTCTATGCAGACATTACTACAGTAGACAGTGGTTCTATGCAGACATTTCTACAGTAGACAGTGGTTTTATGCAGACATTATAGTATACAGTGGTTCTATGCAGACATTACTACAGTAGACAGTGGTTCTATGCAGACATTACTACATTAGACAGTGGTTCTATGCAGACATTACTACATTAGACAGTGGTTCTATGCAGACATTACTACAGTAGACAGTGGTTCTATGCAGACATTATAGTAGACAGTGGTTCTATGCAGACATTACTACATTAGACAGTGGTTCTATGCAGACATTACTACAGTAGACAGTGGTTCTATGCAGACATTTCTACAGTAGACAGTGGTTCTATGCAGACATTTCTACAGTAGACAGTGGTACTATACAGACATTTCTACAGTAGACAGTGGTTCTATGCAGACATTACTACAGTGGACAGTGGTTCTATGCAGACATTACTACAGTGGACAGTGGTTCTATGCAGACATTACTACAGTAGACAGTGGTTCTATGCAGACATTATAGTAGACAGTGGTTCTATGCAGACATTATAGTAGACAGTGGTTCTATGCAGACATTATAGTAGACAGTGGTTCTATGCAGACATTACTACAGTAGACAGTGGTTTTATGCAGACATTATAGTAGACAGTGGTTCTATGCAGACATTACTACAGTAGACAGTGGTTCTATGCAGACATTACTACAGTAGACAGTGGTTCTATGCAGACATTACTACAGTGGACAGTGGTTCTATGCAGACATTACTACAGTGGACAGTGGTTCTATGCAGACATTACTACAGTAGACAGTGGTTCTATGCAGACATAGTAGACAGTGGTTCTATGCAGACATTATAGTAGACAGTGGTTCTATGCAGACATTACTACAGTGGACAGTGGTTCTATGCAGACATTACTACAGTAGACAGTGGTTCTATGCAGACATTACTACAGTAGACAGTGGTTCTATGCAGACATTTCTACAGTAGACAGTGGTTCTATGCAGACATTTCTACAGTAGACAGTGGTTCTATGCAGACATTACTACAGTAGACAGTGGTTCTATGCAGACATTATTACAGTGGACAGTGGTTCTATGCAGACATTATAGTGGACAGTGGTTCTATGCAGACATTATAGTAGACAGTGGTTCTATGCAGACATTACTACAGTAGACAGTGGTTCTATGCAGACATTACTACAGTAGACAGTGGTTCTATGCAGACATTACTACAGTAGACAGTGGTTCTAAGCAGTCATTATAGTAGACAGTGGTTCTATGCAGACATTACTACAGTAGACAGTGGTTCTATGCAGACATTACTACAGTAGACAGTGGTTCTATGCAGACATTTCTACAGTAGACAGTGGTTCTATGCAGACATTTCTACAGTTGACAGTGGTTCTATGCAGACATTACTCCAGTAGACAGTGGTTCTATGCAGACATTTCTACAGTAGACAGTGGTTTTATGCAGACATTATAGTAGACAGTGGTTCTATGCAGACATTACAGTAGACAGTGGTTCTATGCAGACATTACTACAGTAGACAGTGGTTCTATGCAGACATTACTACAGTAGACAGTGGTTTTATGCAGACATTACTACAGTAGACAGTGGTTCTATGCAGACATAGTAGACAGTGGTTCTATGCAGACATAGTAGACAGTGGTTCTATGCAGACATTACTACATTAGACAGTGGTTCTATGCAGACATTACTACAGTAGACAGTGGTTCTATGCAGACATTACTACAGTAGACAGTGGTTCTATGCAGACATTACTACAGTGGACAGTGGTTCTATGCAGACATTACTACAGTAGACAGTGGTTCTATGCAGACATTACTACAGTAGACAGTGGTTCTATTCAGACATTACTACAGTAGACAGTGGTTCTATGCAGACATTACTACAGTAGACAGTGGTTCTATGCAGACATTACTACATTAGACAGTGGTTCTATGCAGACATTACTATAGTAGACAGTGGTTCTGTGCAGACATTACTACAGTAGACAGTGGTTCTATGCAGACATTACTACAGTAAAATCAAATCAAATCAAAATCAAATCAAATCAAATCAAATTTGTATTTGTCACAAATCAAATTTTATTTGTCACATACACATGGTTAGCAGATGTTAATGCGAGTGTAGCGAAATGCTTGTGCTTCTAGTTCCGACAATGCAGTGATAACCAACAAGTAATCTAACTAACAATTCCAAAACTACTGTCTTATACACAGTGTAAGGGGATAAGGAATATGTACATAAGGATATATGAATGAGTGATGGTACAGAGCAGCATACAGTAGATGGTATCGAGTACAGTATATACATATGAGATGAGTATGTAGACAAAGTAAACAAAGTGGCATAGTTAAAGTGGCTAGTGACATAAGAATGCAGTCGATGATCTAGAGTACAGTATATACATATGCATATGAGATGAATAGTGTAGGGTAAGTAACATTATATAAGGTAGCATTGTTTAAAGTGGCTAGTGATATATTTACATCATTTCCCATCAATTCCCATTATTAAAGTGGCTGGAGTTGGGTCAGTGTCAATGACAGTGTGTTGGCAGCAGCCACTCAATGTTAGTGATTGCTGTTTAACAGTCTGATGGCCTTGAGATAGAAGCTGTTTTTCAGTCTCTCGGTCCCTGCTTTGATGCACCTGTACTGACCTCGCCTTCTGGATGATAGCGGGGTGAACAGGCAGTGGTTCGGGTGGTTGATGTCCTTGATGATCTTTATGGCCTTCCTGTAACATCGGGTGGTGTAGGTGTCCTGGAGGGCAGGTAGTTTGCCCCCGGTGATGCGTTGTGCAGACCTCACTACCCTCTGGAGAGCCTTACGGTTGAGGGCGGAGCAGTTGCCGTACCAGGCGGTGATACAGCCCGCCAGGATGCTCTCGATTGTGCATCTGTAGAAGTTTGTGAGTGCTTTTGGTGACAAGCCGAATTTCTTCAGCCTCCTGAGGTTGAAGAGGCGCTGCTGCGCCTTCTTCACGACGCTGTCAGTGTGAGTGGACCAATTCAGTTTGTCTGTGATGTGTATGCCGAGGAACTTAAAACTTGCTACCCTCTCCACTACTGATCCATCGATGTGGATAGGGGGTGTTCCCTCTGCTGTTTCCTGAAGTCCACAATCATCTCCTTAGTTTTGTTGACGTTGAGTGTGAGGTTATTTTCCTGACACCACACTCCGAGGGCCCTCACCTCCTCCCTGTAGGCCGTCTCGTCGTTGTTGGTAATCAAGCCTACCACTGTTGTGTCGTCCGCAAACTTGATGATTGAGTTGGAGGCGTGCATGGCCACGCAGTCGTGGGCGAACAGGGAGTACAGGAGAGGGCTCAGAACGCACCCTTGTGGGGCCCCCGTGTTGAGGATCAGCGGGGAGGAGATGTTGTTGCCTACCCTCACCACCTGTGGGCGGCCCGTCAGGAAGTCCAGTACCCAGTTGCACAGGGCGGGGTCGAGACCCAGGGTCTCGAGCTTGATGACGAGCTTGGAGGGTACTATGGTATTGAATGCCGAGCTGTAGTCGATGAACAGCATTCTCACATAGGTATTCCTCTTGTCCAGGTGGGTTAGGGCAGTGTGCAGTGTGGTTGAGATTGCATCGTCTGTGGACCTATTTGGGCGGTAAGCAAATTGGAGTGGGTCTAGGGTGTCAGGTAGGGTGGAGGTGATATGGTCCTTGACTAGTCTCTCAAAGCACTTCATGATGACGGAAGTGAGTGCTACGGGGCGGTAGTCGTTTAGCTCAGTTACCTTAGCTTTCTTGGGAACAGGAACAATGGTGGCCCTCTTGAAGCATGTGGGAACAGCAGACTGGTATAGGGATTGATTGAATATGTCCGTAAACACACCGGCCAGCTGGTCTGCGCATGCTCTGAGGGCGCGGCTGGGGATGCCGTCTGGGCCTGCAGCCTTGCGAGGGTTAACACGTTTAAATGTCTTACTCACCTCGGCTGCAGTGAAGGAGAGACCGCATGTTTTCGTTGCAGGCCGTGTCAGTGGCACTGTATTGTCCTCAAAGCGGGCAAAAAAGTGATTTAGTCTGCCTGGGAGCAAGACATCCTGGTCCGTGACTGGGCTGGGTTTCTTCTTGTAGTCCGTGATTGACTGTAGACCCTGCCACATGCCTCTTGTGTCTGAGCCATTGAATTGAGATTCCACTTTGTCTCTGTACTGACGCTTAGCTTGTTTAATAGCCTTGCGGAGGGAATAGCTGCATTGTTTATATTCAGTAGACAGTGGTTCTATGCAGACATTACTACAGTGGACAGTGGTTCTATGCAGACATTACTACATTAGACAGTGGTTCTATGCAGACATTACTACATTAGACAGTGGTTCTATGCAGACATTACTATAGTAGACAGTGGTTCTATGCAGACATTACTACAGTGGACAGTGGTTCTATGCAGACATTACTACATTAGACAGTGGTTCTATGCAGACATTACTACAGTAGACAGTGGTTCTATGCAGACATTACTACAGTAGACAGTGGTTCTATGCAGACATTACTACATTAGACAGTGGTTCTATGCAGACATTACTACAGTGGACAGTGGTTCTATGCAGACATTACTACAGTAGACAGCGATTCTATAAAATCAAATCACATCCAATTTTATTGGTCACATATACGTGTTTAACACGTGGGTGTAGCAAAATGCTTCTAGCTCCAACAGTGCAGTAATATCTAACAAGTAATATCTAACACAACATACAGTATACCCAATACACACAAATCTAGTAAAGGAATGGAACTAAGAATATGTAAACATAGACGAGCAAACAGGGACCCGAACCAGCGATCCATCAGCCACCGGCCCAAACAGAAAACAATGCAAAAAACAAAAGACATGAAGTACAACAAAAATCATAACAGCAAGGCCAACTGAATATGTTTGAGTGCACGTATGGCACTATTTACGTGTGTGTGTGTGTGTCCGTGTATTTTATTTTAATGACTTTGTGTGTATATGCATGTGTACAAACACCTGCACAGCATCATCCTCAGGCAAACCAGCATTAGCTGTAAAAACTCAGTGTCATTTAAAAAAAAATGTTTTATTCAACTTTATTTAACCAGGTAGGCAAGTTGAGAACAAGTTCTCATATATACAATGTGAGCAAATGAGGTGAGATAAGGGAGGTAAAGGCAAAAAAGACCATGGTGGCAAAGTAAATACAATATAGCAAGTCAAACACTGGAATGGTAGATTTGCAGTGGAAGAATGTGCAAAGTAGAGATAGAAATAATGGGGTGCAAAGGAGCAAAATAAATAAATACAGTAGGGGGAGAGGTAGTTGTTTGGGCTAAATTATAGATGGGCAATGTACAGGTGCAGTAATCTGTGAGCTGCTCTGACAGCTGGTGCTTTAAGCTAGTGAGGGAGATAAGTGTTTCTAGTTTCAGAGATTTTCGTAGTTCGTTCAAGTCATTGGCAGCAGAGAACTGGAAGGAGAGGCGGCCAAAGGAATAATTTGTTTTGGGTGTGACTAGAGAGATATACCTGCTGCTATGGTGACCAGCGAGCTGAGATAAGGGGGGACTTTACCTAGCAGGGTCTTGTAGATGACCCAGAGCTAGTGGGTTTGGCGAAGTGTATGAAGCGAGGGCCAGCCAACAAGAGCGTACAGGTCGCAGTGGTGGGTAGTATATGGGGCTTTGGTGACAAAACGGATGGCACTGTGATAGACTGCATCCAATTTATTGAGTAGGGTATTGGAGGCTATTTTGTAAATGACATCGCCGAAGTCGAGGATCGGTAGGATGGTCAGTTTTACAAGGGTATGTTTGGCAGCATGAGTGAAGGATGCTTTGTTGCGAAATAGGAAGCCAATTCTAGATTTAACTTTGGATTGGAGATGTTTCATGTGAGTCTGGAAGGAGAGTTTACAGTCTAAACAGACACCTAGGTATTTGTAGTTGACCACATATTCTAAGTCAGAACCGTCCAGAGTAGTGATGTTGGACAGGCGGGCAGGTGCAGGCAGCGATCAGTTGAAGAGCATGCATTTAGTTTTACTTGTATTTAAGAGCGATTGGGGGCCACGGAAGGAGAGTTGTATGGCATTGAAGCTCATCTGGAGGTTTGTTAACACAGTGTCCAAAGAAGGGCCAGAAGTATACCGAATGGTGTCGTCTGCGTAGAGGTGGATCAGAGACTCACCAGCAGCAAGAGCGACATCATTGATGTATACAGAGAAGAGAGTCGGTCCAAGAATTGAACTCTGAGGCACCCCCATAGAGACTGCCAGAGGCCCGGTCAACAGGCCCTCCGATTTGACACACTGAACTCTATCAGAGAAGTAGCTGGTGAACCAGGCGAAGCAATCATTTGAGAAACCAAGGCTATCGAGTCTACCGATGAGGATGTGGTGATTGACAGAGTCGAAAGCCTTGGCCACATCAATAAATACGGCCGCACAGTATTGTTTATCATCGATGGAGGTTAAGATATCGTTTAGGATCTTGAGCGTGGCTGAGGTGTACCCATGACCAGCTCTGAAACCAGATTGCATAGCGGAGAAGGTATGGTGGGATTCAAAATGGTCTGTAATCTGTTTGTTGACTTGGCTTTTGAAGACCTTAGAAAGGCAGGGTAGGATAGATATACCGTAGGTCTGTAGCAGTTTGTGTCAAGAGTGTCCCCCCCTTTGAAGAGGGGGATGGCCTCAGCTGCTTTCCAATCTTTGGGAATCTCTGACGACACGAAAGAGAGGTTGAACAGGCTAGTAATAGGGGTTGCAACAATTTCGGCAGATGATTTTAGAAAGAAAGGGTCCAGATTGTCTAGCCCGGCTGATTTGTAGGGGTCCAGATTTAGCAGCTCTTTCAGAACATCAGCTGACTGGATTTGGGAGAAGGAGAAATGGGGAAGGCTTGGGCGAGTTGCTGTGGGGGGGTACAGTGCTGTTGACCGGGGTAGGGGTAGCCAGCTGGAAAGCATGGCCAGTTGTAAAAAAAAATGTTTAAATGCTTATTGAAATTCTCAATTATAGTGGATTTATCGGTGGTGACTGTGTTTCCTATCCTCAGTGCAGTGGGCAGCTGGGAGGAGGTGTTCTTATTCTCCATGGACTTTACAGTGTCCCAGAACTTTTTTGAGTTTGTGTTGCAGGAAGCAAATTTCTGCTTGAAAAAGCTAGCCTTGGCTTTTCTAACTGCCTGTGTATATTGCTTCCCTGAAAATGTGCATATCACGGGGGCTATTCGATGCTAATGCAGAATGCCATAGGATGTTTTTGTGTCGGTTAAGGGCAGTCAAGTCTGGAGAGAACCAAGGGCTATATCTGTTCCTGGTTCTATATTTCTTGAATGGGGCATGCTTATTTAAGATGGGTATTGGGTCATGGGTCATTCAAACGTACTTTTTTGTTAAGTTTTAACTTTATTTTTTATACTTTTATATTTGACCGTCATTCTATCCCCCGCCCAGTAACTCCACTCCCACTTGTCTCCAGTTCCACAACCCTCAGCTTCCCTCAGCCCATCCCACCTATATCTGCTGGCCACCCTCTTCAGATTTCTACGCACCATATATCTTTCAACTATGCTGTGATGTTTAACATACACTTTCAATCTATCTAATCGAATACAATCCACAGATTGCGAGTTGAAGATAAATTATTTTACTAAGAGTATTAGTATATTAGTAATTGACTGACCCGGTCTCTCCAGATCTCCCAACAGTACTATTTCTAGGGTCAATTTTAGATCAATGTTATGCATGGACGAGCAATGTTACTACAGTAGACAGGGGTTCTATACAGACATTACTACATTAGACAGAGGTTCAATACAGACATTACTACAGTAGACAATTGTAATAGTAAATATGATAATAAAAACAGTTTTGTTAAACTTGTTAACTTTCCAATAAACCCACTCCCAAATCAAATTAATGATTATGACCATGTAAAAAATGTAGTGTCTATCTGTGTGCATGCGTACATGTGTGGTTGCGTACTCTGTGTGTGTGTGTGTGTTTGTGCGCATGTAGACTGTGTGTAATCTTACTGTAGAGGCCAGCATGGATCCTCCAAACCACACGGCGCAGCGCGGTGTGTGTAACCACCCAGGCCTCCATGGGCTGAAAAAAACATGAAAGAATACAGATTACCATCCATCCCCTGAACCCAGTTTCTACCCTGCATCCCAATAGCTTGGACAATGTCAAATCTGTATTGCCAACTCCTTTAGTCATGTGTTAAGCCAAACATGACAATGACCATAGGAGTTGGAGGGAAAGCACACACACACCATTATCCTTCCAAACAGATACACACACCTTTATCCTTTCTCCACTGAGCTCCTCAGTCAGTTTGACCGGTCATCTACCGACTACTTCAGGTCCCTCTGCAGCCGCCGGCCAAAGTCTCTGAACATGGTGGAACCGCCGGACAGGACAATATTCTGCTATGTGTCAGGTACAGCACTATTATAGGGCAGCAGTTTTCTAGCACATCAAAACAATGACAACCCCTTCATTCACCAGGAACTATTCAATCTGGCTTCACCAGGGTTGCAGTCAAAATCTGTTTAAATTCCAGTTCAGGAAGTATAGTGAAATTACAATTACAATTCTCAAATGCTTTTCAATTAGGAAAATGTGGAATTGGGTTTACTTTCTGAATGGAAATGGAATTGATCCCAACCCTGCTAAACACACAATAATCAAGAGACAGAAGTGAAGAAAAAACGTTTCTGATGTCATTTGTTTAAAGGCTATGCAAGTCAGGTCTCAGAACGTGGTCATTAACCAAACACAGAGAGAGACAGAGACAGAGAGAGATGACAAGGCTCAGGGATAACCGGACCCGCTCATTTGACCCAAATTAAATATTAACGCCCAGCGATAATAGGGGATCAACCAGCGATCTTTCGTCATTACAGGTCGAGAGGTTAAATCCTTTGTTAACGAACTTTGGAGGCTCTGGGAGGAAATGTATCCTGTTGTTTAGATTGGGATGGGTTGGAATAAAAAAAGTTCCTCCCTCCCTTTATTTTTCATCCTTCTCCTTCCTTCATCCCTCTTTCCAATCATGTTTTTGTCTTTCTGAAGCCATTAACTACCAGTGTCAGAGGAGATGAAAGCCCAGCAGCAGAACGTTTTACTGCAGATGACCTCCTTTCAATTTGGGCTTATAGTCCACCTCAGATGTTATGACTCTGCTGCTTGTTAGCTAGGATGGTCAATGAATTGTTAAATGTATTAAATTGTCCAGAAGATTATCAGGATTTTCATTCAGGCAGTTAGCTCACTGGGCTATTACAAGTTCATTAACTTGTCTCAATGTTTCAGTGTTTTTTTTGTAAATGTTTTATTTTCTAATGTTCGTTTTTGCATAATTGTTTGTTTACCAGGTTTGATCATAAGATATAATCCCTATTTTTGTTGATTTTTATATTTGTTTTTTTGTTTTTTTGTTGCCTTGCAGATATGCAGTGACTGTTCTAGTAATATAACACAGATCTTCCTCTTGTAAATTATGTTTTAATTTGATATGCAAATGAGTGGCACAGGGTCATAAAAATGTACAATACATGAGAGCAAGATAATTTTCACTCATTCTGTGTTAGAAGAGTTTTATGTTGTGTTGGTATTATCCAAGCTAAATGCCAAGAGATTAAGCTATCATGAAGAGTAGAAAGTGAACTGAAATGGTCATTGACTAAGTCAGTTTGCGTGTTCAAGTCTGGGAGCCTTCCTTACTTCCAACCAAGGCCAACAGGCATCTGCCAGTAAGTCAACAAGGTACACACTGACGCCTGGTGGACAAAATATGAATCCACACTTAAATTCAACACGACATTCAATAAATGATTGTACTAAATGTATTGTAGAGCATGTCTGACATATAAAAAAATATATATATTCCTTCTCGAATGGTTAAACTTGAAAGATATGCATTTCCCTATTTAACCACTCTGTCGAATGCGCTGTGTTGAAATCGTACATTACATGGAGGTCTTCTGACATCTATTGGACAGTTCATTATAACCTCATCGACTATTTCTGAGATGGGCTGCATGAAATCTGGGTTGGCAACTGTAAAACACAGGAGCAGATTTAGTGGGTATTAAAAGTGAATGTTTTAATGAGAATAATCCAACATTTTCATTCTGCATAACAACGATTTCTGTTTTTTGCTGATAACTAACATGATAACAACTGGTGTTTCTTCGAAGATACTTATTTCAAATTAGCGATTAAAAAAAAATTGGATCATTATTGGGTAACAACATTAGTTGATAACTGTTGTCATGTTAGTTCTCACTAGATACTTATAAATAGTGTAGTGTAAAATAAACGCAAGCCAATATTCAGAAATCAGAATATCAATAAAAAGATCTGGATTAAATCATATTTCTGGACATAGACGTTGGAAATTAACGCTTTCTATGTTGGATTCAGATTTACTGATGGCATTTATGCCTTTGTACCACTTTGTCCATTTCCCAGGGTCCTTGTCATGTTTGGTGAATTCCTTCACAATGTCTGGACTGATGTAGCAGTACCTCACTTGGGTAAACAAACCCATTGTACAGGGCTGTTTCTATCAGGGAAGGGATGGTTATAAATCGTCCCCTTCAGTGACGACCCGTCATAAAAAAACAAAATTGTGCCTGTTTTGCATGTTATTTGGGCATTAATACGTGTCACGTATCAGTTTGCAAACGATGTAAAAAAAATAATTGAGTTCATAAAGCCACATACAAACTTGGTCTCTTTTGCTTTCTTGAGTAAGGCAGCTCCAAAATGCAGGTATTTCAGCCTAGCTCAGTGCTTTCTGTGGTGGAGGGGAAGCCAGCGGAAAATATGGAGCGTAGGGGTTGGTAATGTTCTCTAGTTGCGCCGTGATTGGCTAAGTGTTCTGTCACTCATGAGACACTACGTCACCGCAAAATATACAGGTAGAGCTCGAAAATTCAAGCCCCTTGGGTGCTGCCATAGAGTTACATTAGAAGTGCCTATCCAAGAAGGCTCAAGGTCTTTGGCCACAGATAAAATGTCGTCAAATCACATTATATTATATCTACCATAGCTTTGATTAGACTGATCATGTCAACATCATACTTTCAATCTTAGCTAGCAAGCGAGCAGTCATCATCATGAATCAAGTTGACAATCTCCTGGCAAGTCCTTTTCAAGCCTTGTCATTTGAAGAGAAATAATGAAGAGAGAAATTATAGACAAAATGTATCGGTGCTCATCAGCCATTGTTCCTAGGCCGTCATTGAAAATAAGAATTTGTTCTTAACTGACTTGCCTAGTTAAATAAAGGTACAAATAAAATTAAAAAATTAAAAAATTGGACAAAAACATTACACAAGAAGTTGGAAATCGAAAATTCAACAATGACTGGTTTGGAAGGAATCGGTAACTAACTGCAAGCATTGCAAAGCAATCACTAGCCTGCTATTCAGTGGAGTGGGTGTGTGGTCCAAATCTGGGTGTAAGGGTCTCTTTTCCAAGCTTAAAAGGATAAAACATTCAACAAGCGGAAAGGCAACACAGGATCAACACATGGAGCTGTCTGTATTGCAGGACTTTTGATCATTTTGTGTCCTCTTGCCCTTGTAAAAGATCAGGCTCACTGGTAGGAGCAAGTACTCTGGTGGGTCATATGGAGAACTTTCCTTGCTTCCCTTACTTGCACCCATTTTCATGTCATTCTGCTGTGGGGAAACCAGTCCAAATCTGTCTGGGTCCTCATTGACTCTGGGGCCGACGAGAGCGAATGGAGGAATGGAGGTACTGGCTAGAAGGGGCGGAACATCCGTTCGTTGTGTGGACCGACCACAAAAACCTGGAGCATCTCTGCACCGCCAAGCACCTCAACTCCAGGCAAGCGAGATGGGCCCTGCTGTTTACCTGGTTAAATTCTTCCCTCTCCTGCCGGCCGGGGTCCAAGAACGTCAAGCCAGATGCCCTGTCTCACAGCTATAACCCCACAGTTACCATCCCGGATTTACACACTGATTCAGTGAGTGAGTTTATAATGAGTGAGTTTATAAGAAAGTGCATAGGAGATGTTGTACCCAATGTGACCATTAAAACCTACCCTAACCAGAAACTGTGGATTGATGGCAGCATTTGCGCAAAACTGAAAACTCGAACCACCGCATTTACCATGGAAAGGTGACCGGGAATATGACCAAATACAAACAGTGTAGTTATTCCCTCCAAGGAAATCAAACAAAAGAAATGTCAGTATAGGGACAAAAGGGAGTCGCAGTTCAACGGCTCAGAAACGAGACGTACATAGCAAGGTCTACAGACAATCTTGGACTACATAAAGAAAACCAGCCACGTCACAGACAACAATGTCTTGCTTCCAGAAAAACTAAACACCTTCTTTGCCCACTTTGAGGATAATATAGTAACACCGATGCAGCCCACTCTCCATGGCCGATGTAAGACATTTAAACATGTTAACCCTCACAAGGCTGCCGGCCCAGACGGCATCCCTAGTCCGTCCTCAGAGCATGCGCAGACCAGCTAGCTGGTGTGTTTACGGACATATTCAATCTATCCCTATCCCAGTCTGCTGTTCCCACATGCTTCAAGATGGCCACCATTGTTCCCGTACCCAAGAAAGCATATGGTAACTTTACTAAATGACAATTGCCCTGTACTACTCACTTGTCATCATGAAGTGCTTTGAGAGACTAGTCAAGGATCATATCACCTCCACCCTACCTGACACCCTAGATCCACTGCAATTTGCATACCTGCCCCATAGGTCCACAGACGATGCAATCGCCATCACACTGCCCTATCCCATCTGGACAAGAGGAATACCTATGTAAGAATGCTGTTCATTGACTACTGTTCAGCATTCAACACCATAGTAACCTTTGTATTGAAATCTACTAATTAGATGTTCAGCTTGTCGAGTTGAAAGAAGAGCAAACAAGTCAAATGTTTAAGTAAATATGGAGATGAAGAGTGAATAAGTCATATCCAAGATTAAATTCCCCTAGGCGTTGAATATTGCACTCAGTTCCTTAATCTTACTCTGTACAAGAAAATGTGGCCCCTTAGATACGCCTTCCATAAGATTCCCATACTGTTGTAGGAGACATAGCAGGGGTTTGATTAAGCTTTAGAAATAGATAAATTTGAAATTAAAAGCAAAAGGTTTCTTCTGATATCAGTAGTGAGTTAAGCCGTCAAGGGCTTTAATTGGACTGTGTATTTGGTATAAGCGTCATGACTTCCGCGTATGTTGGTCCCTCTCCTTGTTCGGGCAGCGTTCGAAGTCACCGACCTTCTAGCCATCACTGATCCACTTTTCATTTTCTATTGGTTTTGTCTTGTCTTCCATCACACCTGGTTCCAATTACATGTGTATTTAACCCTCTGTGTCCCCCCCCCCCCCATGTCGGTAATTGTTTCTTGTAGTGCTTATGCTGGTATTTACCGGGTTTTGTTTGACCCATTTATTGTATTGTTCTGTTGACGGTGGTTTATGGATATTAAACGACACCGTTGTAAATCAGTTTCCGCTCTCCTGCGGTAACGCCCTGACCATAGAGAACAAACAGCTCTCTGTTGGCTGGGTCAGGGTGTGATTTATGGTGGGTCATCTAGGGGAATTGTATATCTGTTGGCATGATATGGTTCCCAATCAGAGGCAGCTGTTTATCGTTGTCTCAGATTGGGGATCATATTTAGGTAGCCATTTTCCCCATTGTGGGATCTTGTCTATGTATTGTTGCCTGTGAGCATTAGTCTAGCATCACATTTGTTTTGTTGTTCTTTGAAGTTTATTTCCAAAATAAAAGGATGGAAACATACCACGCATCTTGGTCTACTCCTTATGACGAACGTGACACCTGTGCCTGACTTCTCTGCCGCCAGTACGCACCCCTCTACAATAAGTAGTTTTAGTGTCACGTTGTATAAATGGACAGGCGCAGGAATAAGTAATAGGAGGTTTTAATACTCTCCCCAAAAAAACATGCCATGAAAGGCACAGGGACGAAGCCCAAAACAAACACGTATACAAAAACACAGGAATGTAACCCAAACAAAAGAGCAAGATTAAACTTCTAACAAATGCACAGGACGAGACCCGTAATAACAAGTACACAATACATGCGCCAAAACACAGGTACTTACAAGACCAACAGACATGGGAACAATAACCGACAAGACAATGGTGAACAGAGGGCACATATATATATATACTAATCAGTGGAGAATGGAAACCAGGTGTGCGTAATGAGACAGTTCAGTGACGCCTAGAGGCCGGTGATGTAGAACTCCGTAACTGGTGCACAGAGTGAGCAGCAGTACCAGCAGTCACATAGTAAGAGTATAATTATCCGAAATGACTATAGCTTGGTAATCACACTGTGATAAGTGGCAGAAATGTATTGTCTAGGAAAAAGTAGTCTATTCATGAGAAGGTCTTATGAAATGGTGAGAGGATTGTGGAAAAACCACACATCAGATATGCCATATCTCTTCAGAAATATCTGAATTGTGGATACTGTCTTTGATTAAGATGATACCATAGGAGAGCCACGGTCCAGATTGGGTGACAGTACACAATTCATATCACCATCTAGTATTAGGTGGTGTGTGTCCATATTTGGTAATCAAGAAAATACATTGTTATCCCAATTTGGTGCATAAATGTTAGCTAAGATAACAGGTGTATTATACAGTCACCCTACTACAATAATGAAACGGCCTGCTGAGTCTGCCTCTGCACTTGACATTGCGAGCGGTATGTTTTTACTAATTAAAATGGCTGCTCCTCTAGTTTTAGAATGAACACTGGAACGATATGATTGACCGATCTAACCTCCTTTTAAATGAGAGTGGTTGAAAGTGTAGAGATGTGTCTCCTGAAAAAAGCCGATATCTACTTTAAGGTGATTTAAATGATAAAGAACCCTTTTACGTTTCACTGGATGATTTAAAGATTTAACATTCCAGCTAGTAAAAGTGATCGAGCAAGCAGCTGTCCCTCATGAAATTAGGCCTAGCCATGTAATTCAGGTGAGAAAAGGATAGATCCCAGATTACAACAACTGATCCATTAAACATTTTTCCAAAAATAACAAATAAATAAAAACAAAAGTTGAAGAAAAATAGAAAACATAAACAAACAATACTCTGAAGTCTGGTATGAAAAAGAAAACCCACCCTGGTCACCTAATAAAACAAGGTAAACGCTAATCCGCATGAAAATATATTGTGGAAGGACCACCAGAGGGCAGGCTGCTCCCACGAACAGCAGCCCAGCCCGGCATGTAAGTCAAGGTGATCAGAGGCAATTAAGCACAGCTGAGCTATTCTCTTTCCCCAACAAGAGAGAGGAGGGAACCAGCAGAAGAGGAAGAAAGAAAAGAGTGTTTGCTTCTACAAAGGAGAGGACATACCTTTTGGAAGGGAGAAGAAGGGGACACCACCTCTTGGGAATGGTCACCATGGATCTGTATGACCACTCGAAGGGAGCTCTCCACGGACGGATAGTGAAGGCGGTGACACACCCGTGATTTATGATATAGTTTAAAGATACTCTCCTTATGTTCCTTGTTCTTGAGAAAAAATATTTGTTTTCCTTGGGAAAGCATACTCGATTATGTTGGAGTGTTTAAGATGAAAGAAATACCTCAAAAGAGAACATTGTTCAATTAAGAAAACCTGCTCCTGACTCGTTTATTCCACCTTTCCGCTTTAGAGCAACCTCAAAGTACTGGGTCCGCTCACAATATCCACACATTGTGCTTGTAGTGGGGAACACTATACATATCGAGTAGAGAGTCCTGCTGAAATAGTGAAGGATTTAAAAAAAAAAGTTGCAAATAATAAATACTTACAACTCAAAACTAGGCTGTTTTAAAAGAAAGTATAAAACATATTATATTTCACATCTTACAGCAATACCACTAAGTTAGCAGCAACGTGTTTAAAGAAATGACATAACCTAATAATAGAACTGAGCTGTATCTACCCTGGATATGGGTATCATCGATAAATAGAAACAAGCCACTTCATGGTTATAAAATGATAAACCAAAAAAGAGAATTATTGCACCAGAACTAAGGCACGAACGTTACCTAATAATAACAATATCAACTGATACCACTGGCAAAGCTATACAGTATCTACAAAAGAGAGACCGTCTGCAGTGGTAGACACATTCGTCCATTACCCTTATCGCCAAATAGGTGAACATTCAGTCATTTGCTTCGTCCAACCTCTGTAGAATGTTCACCTTTGCGAAGGCCATTGCTTTATGGATGTCTTGGAACATACAGTATATTATACGAAGCCAGGCAGAAAAAGCCACACCATACCGAACGTAGGTCCGTCCACGTAGAAGACTCTTGATATCGTTGAAAGCGGCACGGTCACGAGCAACGCAGTCGGCATAGTCTGGGAAGAAAGAAATGGGAACTCCATTGCATCGAAGTGGGCCAAATTCTCTGTCACACGGAAGAACATCAATACAATCCTGATAGTAGTGTAGTTTAGCAACAACGACGAGAGGGTTTCCGCCAGGCTTTCTTGCTTGTGAGCCCCAACGTGAGTGGTCTACAAGGACGTCTTTATCCAATTTGAGGGCCTCCTTCAATAACTTTGAGACTGACGAAGAACTTGAGCCCGGGTCCTCAGCTACCCCCATGATCCTGATATTGGATCTTCACATATAAGCTTGTAAAGGTATGCATTGGTCCTCAAGGCTAGCCCCATCAGTTTCGAGCTTCTTAATCGTGGTTTGCAGCTTAGGCGTGTCGCCTGAGCATGTTGACAAGCTTTGTTCCATGTCGGAGACAGATGTTTGGTATCCATGACTGGGAGTTACATGGTAGGTACTGTTTGGTGTAGCACAGAGAATTTGACCAACCTTAGCGATGCCATCTTTGTCCTCAATTTTGGGAAACACGAGTCTCATAACATGTCAGTGTCCATTTGTAGGGGGTCAGTTCGAATTTAGAAAATGCTCCGTTAATAAAATAAATACATTTTTTGCTCCATAAAGTAATCCAACAATATGTGTGCCGCCATCGCGTCTAGTTCAAGTCTTCTCACACATTGATCGAGACAGGTCTTTGTCATCATGACATGCAGCACTTTGGGGTGGACACCCACCTGTCTCGATCAATGAAAGAAGGCTTGAAATTAAAAAGATGTCTGCAAAAATCTTTGGGTAAATTATCTGGTGTAACAATCTGTAGCTACAGTTCTCTGCACTTATGTGTCTCTACACCTGAGACACATTTGGATACACTGAACATTGTTCATGCATTTTTTTTGCATGTTACTTTTACCATAAAACATTGTTGTTGTGTGTGGCACAGTGGTCTAGGGCACTGCATCGCAGTGCTAGCTGTGCCACCAGAGACTCTGGGTTCGCGCCCAGGCTCTGTCGCAGCCGGCCGTGATCGGGAGGTCCGTGGGGCGATGCACAATTGGCCTAGCGTCGTCTGGGTTAGGGAGGGTTTGGCCGGTAGGTATATCCTTGTCTCATCGCGCACTAGCGACTCCTGTGAGAGCCGGGCGCAGTGCACGCTAGCCAGGTCGCCAGGTGCACGGTGTTTCCTCCGACACATTGGTGCGGCTGGCTTCCGGGTTGGATGCACGCTGTGTTAAGAAGCAATGCGGCTTGGTTGGGTTGTGTTTCGGAGGATGCATAGCTTTCGACCTTTGTCTCTCCCGAGCCCGTACGGGAGTTACATTTACATTTACATTTAAGTCATTTAGCAGACGCTCTTATCCAGAGCGACTTACAAATTGGTGCGTTCACCTTAAGACATCCAGTGGAACAGCCACTTTACAATAGTGCATCTAAATCTTTTAAGGGGGGTGAGAAGGATTACTTTATCCTATCCTAGGTATTCCTGAAAGAGGTGGGGTTTCAGGTGTCTCCGGAAGGTGGTGATTGACTCCGCTGTCCTGGCGTCGTGAGGGAGTTTGTTCCACCATTGGGGGGCCAGAGCAGCGAACAGTTTTGACTGGGCTGCGCGGGAACTGTACTTCCTCAGTGGTAGGGAGGCGAGCAGGCCAGAGGTGGATGAACGCAGTGCCCTTGTTTGGGTGTAGGGCCTGATCAGAGCCTGGAGGTACTGAGGTGCCGTTCCCCTCACAGCTCCGTAAGCAAGCACCATGGTCTTGTAGCGGATGCGAGCTTCAACTGGAAGCCAGTGGAGAGAGCGGAGGAGCGGGGAGACGTGAGAGTTGTAGCGAAGAGACAAGATAGTAACTACTAACAATTGGATACCACGAAATTGGGGAGAAAAGAGGGTCAAAAAAAAAATCTCAGGGGGAGCCAGATAAACTGATGTTCGTTCCTAATGCGGTCCACTCCTCGGTCCTTGAGTGGGCCCACTCCTCTAGGTTTGCCTGCCACCGGGGCTCCCATCGGACCCTGGCCTTTGTGTGACAACGCTTCTAGTGGCCTACCATGGTTCCTGATGTCTTCTTGTTCGTCGCCGCATGCACGATCTGTGCACAGAACAAGACTCCTCTGCAAGCCCCAACTTCAACCTCTGCCTGTCCCTCATCGTCCCTGGTCTCACATATCCCTGGACTCTGTCAAGGGTCTCCTGCCGTCTGATGGCAACACTGCCATCCTGACCGTAGTGGATCGGTTTTCCAAATCCGCCCACTTTATTCCTCTCCCCAAGCTACCCTCTGCCAAAATGACGGCCCAGCTCATGGTGTGGCAAGTCTTCTAGATCCATGGACTGCCAGTGGACATGGTCTCTGACCGGGCTCCTCAGTTCTCGTCCTGGTTCTGGAAGTTCGTTCTGCACACTGATTGGGTAGTCGGTCAGCCTGTCTTCCGGGTTCCACTCCCAGTCCAATGGCCAGTCGGAGCTAGTCAACCAAGAACTTGAGACGACTATGCGCAGCCTGGTTGGTCCCCACCAACCCCACCGCCTGGAGCCATTAAGTAGTGTGGGTCGAATACGCCCGCAACACCCTTCCTTGCTCTGCCACGGGTCTATCACCCTTCGATTGTTCCCTGGGGTATCAGCCCCCTCTCTACCTTGGGGTATCAGCCCCCTCTCTTCCCTGAGCAGAAGAGGTCGGCATACCTTCGGCCCAGATGTTTGTCCACCTCTGTTATCGTACCTGGAAGAGAGCCCTATCGACACTATCTCACCGGTATCGTCTCAGGCAGAAGGTATGGCTGTCCACCCGGAATCTGCCCCTCCGGGAGGAATCCCGCAAACTCTCCCCCTGGTTTATCGGCCCTTTCCCATTTCCAAGCCCCTCTGCTGATCATTATCTGTTGTCCTGTACCCTCCGTATACATCCCACTTTTCATGTGTCCAGAATTAAACCCATGTCTCACAGCCCTTTGTCTCCTATTTCCAATCCTACCCCTCTTCCCCGTCTCATCAATGGCCAACCGGGGTACACGGTGAGGCGTCTCCTGAAGATTCAATGTCGGGGCAGGTGCTTCCAGTACCTGGTTGACTGGGAGGGTTAAGGTCCGGAGGAGAGGTGCTAGGTCCCTGCTAGAGATATCCTGGACCCAGATCTCGTGAATACCAACACATATTGTGGGGTTATAATGCCTTCATAAGCTTGGCATAACACTTCTGTCATGGAAGATTATGTCAACCTGTCACATCTGCTCCTCCTCTCCGGAGTTAGACGTTGCCGGTTTACTAACCAAAGGTCCTGGCAACCCTTCATTACAGACACCTGCGCCTCATCAGGCACACCTAGACCTTAGACCTTGCTCCCGAGTGGGGCAGCGGTCTAAGGCACTGCATCTCAGTGCTAGAGGCGTCACTACAGACACCCTGGTTCGAATCTCGGCTGTATCAAAAAGGGCGACGCACAATAGGAGAAGGCCGTAATTGTAAATAAGAATTTGTTCTTAACTGACTTGCCTAGTTAAATAAAGGTTCCAAAAAAATAACAATCACTTCCCTGATTACTCCCCCTATATATAGCACTCTGTTGTTATTTCCCATCAGGTGCTATTGTCTCTGTTTCCATGTTCAGACACATTCCTTGTTTTTGTACGTGTTTCTTTATATTAAACTCTCCAACTGCACCTGCTTCCTGACTCCCTGCGTCTACATGACAGAATAACGCCTCACCACATGGAAGCAGCAGCTGATCAAGCCATCTCCCAGAAGGTCAGCGAACAGGGAGACCTGCTTCGCTAAGACCATGACCAGCTGGCTTAACTGGAGATGGCTATAGATGAGGTACTCTGCGTTCTTCAACATCTTGTTGTTGCCTGACGGGCGTCACCTCCCTCTCTCCTACGTATCGACTCAGTGAGCCAGCATCCCAGCATCCCAGCCCATCCAGCAGTCCAAGGTTACCATGGTTATTTCCCTGCTGACTGGACGGGCGTTGGAGTGGGCTACGGCCATGTTTGAGAGAGGAGAGGAGGCGCTGGATTCATATGAGGGATTCATGGCTCTGTTCAGGGGGGTGTTCGACCATCCTTAAGAGGGCAGAGGGCAGGGAGGTGAGCGCTTATTCTACCTACGGCAGGAAGACTGACTGCTGCAGAGTACTTCCTCACTTTCAGGACATTGGCAGCATCCAGCGGATGGAATGAGCCGGTGCTCCTCATCCTATTCTGAAGGATTGCGTAAGGAGATCCAAACGGAGTTGGCATGCCGAGATGACACCCTCTCCTTGGACACACTTATGGTGATGGCCATCCGACTGGATAAGCTTCTGCGAGAGCGTTCAGTCAGAGTCTGAACCCATGGAGGTAGAGGCCTAAGCGCCTCCTCGCGGCTGAGCGACACCTTCGGAGACAGCTGGGGCTCTATCCCTATTGCGGACAGGAGGGGCACCAGCTTCAGCAGTGTCCGATATGTCCCAACCTGCGGTTCACAAGAGCAGAGGGACGGTCCCGTGATCATCCGTCTCCAGGGTTTGGCGTGAGTAGACGGATGTCCCTTTCTAGTATCTATATCACTAGCTGGATGTCCCTCATATGTTGTATCTACAGCTCTAGTGGACTCCGGTGCCACAGGGAATTTCCTTGACCAGGCCCTTGCCTCCTCACTAAACATCTCTGCATACTCTCCTCTCCATTTCCGGTTCAAGCGTTGGATGGCTTGTAGCATCATACCCAAGAAGACTCGAGGCTGTAATCGCTGCCAAAGGTAAATGTAAATGGTATGAATACTTATGTAAATGTAATATTTAAGTTTTTTAAATAAATTTGCCTAAAACTTTTAACAACCTGTTTTTGCTTTGTCGTTATGGGGTATAGTGTGTAGATTCATGAGGGGAAAAAACAATTTAATACATTTTAGAATAAGGCTGTAACATAACAAAATGTGGAAAAGATCAAGGTGTCTGAATACTTTCCGAAGGCACTGTATGCATCAGGAAAGCTTTCCCTTCCTTATCATCACTGCACCTACGCACAAAGACATCTTCGATCTCCCTTCAACATCATAGGATGAGAATCACCTTCTGGGCACCAGAATGCTGGAGGACCTGATTTCCCTCACCTTGTGGTTACACGTCTGTTGAGAGTCTGGGTAGCGCCCACTAGCCTTCAGCCTATCCCTCCCTTATCGTTGGCCCCATGTTTTAGGACGTAGATGTTGACATCCGCCAGGCTCTGGAGAGGGAACACGTGCCCGCTACCTGCCCACCTGAATGGATCTACGTCCCCTCGGATGTAAGGGATAGGCTGTTGACCTGGGCGCACACATTCCTCACCGCTGGACACCCAGGTATCACTCACACATTCACTTCATCTCTGTGAAATACTGGTGGCCCACCTTGACGCAGGACGTGGCTCACTTTATCAACTCATGCTCAGTATGTGCCCAAACAAAATCAGGGAAGCTCCATCCCTTTCCGAGTCCTTTCCGCGTCCCTGGTCTCATCTGTCCATTGACTTTGTCACCGATCATCCCTCCTCTAACATTTTCACCGCCATTCTGGTGGTTATGGACAGATTCTCTAAATCATGCCGTTTTATTCCTCTCCCTGGTCTCCCTATCGCTCTCCAGGTCGCTGAGGCACTGTTTCAGCAGGTTTTCTGGTACTATGGCCTTCCGGAGGACATAGTCTCCGACCGTGGCCTAGAATTCAGGTTACGGGTATGGAAGGCGCGGAAGGGACAACCTTGAAAATGTTAATCTTGTCTTTTGTGTCATAAATAATCCTTGGTTCATGCCTGTGCTTGGTACAGATATGGGGGGGAGGGGGGGTGCAACATGACCCTCTCCTTAGGACCATCTGGCAGAACTCTCAGAATATGTTCTATAAGTTAAGATAGGAGACGGTGACAGACACATACAGGAACCAACCCTATGTAACTTGTCTGTGTAAGCAGAATATAAGAAATCTAACGGAACTGCCCCAATTGAGCTCACTGCAGACCGGTACTTTATGCATCTAAGTTTGACTGCGATCTCTCCAGCTTGCTGTTAATAAACAATGATTCATTTAAGATCAACTTTGAGTGTAGATTTTCCACAACACACTTGAAGCTATTTTCTTGTTGTTGTAACAATTGCTTATTTTTGTTTGTTTAAAAGATCCTTCACCTGTGACAGAGAGACACCGCTGTCTTCAACGGTACTCCTGCCGGCTTTGGTCTTTGTCATGGCAACAACGTAGGTTACACTGTTACTCCTTGCAGTTGCAGACAGGGCAGGTCGCAGGGAAGATTGAAAACAACAACAACAACAACAAACAGCAGGGGTCTAGACAGCACAAGCCCGGGACAATCCTTGGTCCCAGCCACAATGGCTAACCGTGTCAGGGGCTGCATTCAAGCTCTCAAGAAAACTCTGCTAGCTTGGTAGGCAGCTAGCTAGCAGCTACTTATTTTCCACCATAATTAGCAAATAAATTCATTAAAAATCCTACAATGTGATTTTCTGGATTTTTTTCCCTCATTTTGTCTGTCATAGTTGAAGTGTACCTATGATGAAAATTACAGGCCTCTCATCTTTTTAAGTGGGAGAACTTGCACAATTGGTGGCTGACTAAATACTTTTTTGCCCCACTGTATGTAGAGACTGGGTGTATTGATACACCATCCAAAGTTTAATTAATAACTTTATCATGCTTTTCTGATTAAGTATAGCTTCCTTTTTAACCATGCTAATTCATTTTGGAGGAAAAAGTCATCTCCTCTAAAATTGATATTGTTACTCAAAACATGCAGTGGTTTAATTAATAGAGTCCTTAACTAATGTACTGCCCACTGGCTGAGTTATTCATCAAGTTAATCACACCTGTGAGTGTACAGGCCTAGCCTTCAGATTCAGAATGCTGAAGGTCTGCAAAAATCTTAATTTGTTTGATTCTATACTGTAATTTACTGCAGGCTCATACCACTAATAGATGTAATGTTTTTGCAACAAGCCTGGATTCGATTTAATGTTGATCCATTTTAAATTATGTGTAGCCTTGATATAAAATGTTAAAAAGTAATGTATTTTCCCCCTGAAAGAGAATTTGAACAACCCATGTAGCAAAGCCACAGCAAAATCATACTACCATGACCCATCTCTGATGGGTCCCCCCCCCCCCCCCAACTGACATGCTATTTGACCTATTTACTCCTTAGTCATGTGTCCTGCATGAACCAATAATAACAAACTTCAGCTTAACTTTTCAAAACTAGTTTAGACTATTCTGTCCTACAGTATTACTATCTCAATCGAGGAGCCTACTACAGTTAGCCACTGGCACTGTATTTACATTAAAAGCATACCTAACCTAAACTCTTGTTATTTATAATATATTGTAATAATATATTATTAATCTTATTATTATGTTACCATTAACTGAGAAGGTGCTTTCCACTTGCAGAGTGGAACAGAGTCGGATGGCAAAAGGTTGTGTCGATTGGTGGCATAACATGTTTTATTTATTTCACCTTTAATTAACCAGGTAGGCCAGTTGAGAACAAGTTCTCATTTACAACTGCGACCTGGCAACATAACCTTAGTAACTGTCATTTTCGAGACAGATCGCATACCTTCAATGCAAGCTCAGCTTTTTCGAGCAAACAAACTCACCCAATCCCACAATCTATCACGCAAAGTGGTGGGTGGACTGGCATGCTCATGATGACGAAAGAATGTCCCCAAAACACCATAGATTATTTGCAACAACTGTATCAAAAAGTTCGTTTAAATACAGTGTATTATTGAAGGTTGGATAGAAGGCTGATTGCTCTGCCCCGTGCTCGCTTATTTCCCTCTACCGTTATTTATATTCCTAATAGTTTGACAGCGAGCGTATTTCCATTGTCAAAGGGAAGAGTCAAAGGGAAGGGAAGAGTCAAAGGGAAGATGGAAACAATGTAAACCCGCTGGCTCCGTTCCCCACTCGAGCGTAGTAATGGGAACTCGCACACCTGACCGTGACTCAGTTTCTCATACCAAAATGCTCTGTTATGTAGAATGGTTGCTGAATCAATCAGCTGTTACAGAAAAAAATACTTTACCTGTGAAATGTATTTTCTTATAACACAACATGAAATAACCAGTCAGTTTAAGAACAACTTCTTATTTTACAATGATGGCCTAACCCTCGCCACCATATGGGACTCCCGATCACCGACGGTTGTGATACAGCCCGGGATCGAAACGTCTGACGTCTCTAGTGTAACAGTATTGCTCTCATCGCACCTACCTGGGCTCGAACCAGGGACCCTCTGTACACATAGACAACAGACACACACACGAAGCATCGTTAACCATCGCGCCACAAAAGATTTGAGGAGCAAAGGGATCAACTACTTCTAGGTCTCAGAGCGAGCGACGTCACCAATTGAAACGTTATTTGTGTGCAACCCGCTAACTAGCTAGGCATTTCACATCGGTTACACTAACACTGAGATGAAGTGCTTTAAACGGCTGCGCCACTCGGTAGCCTAAATGAAGAAGCGGTAAAAACATCTAAGGATGATTTTAGACATATTTGTTTCACTAATTTATATTTTGGCCAATAGGATCCAATAGGATCAGCTCTTAAAATCATCTGAAGTGGAAAAAAAATATCAGAATTGGGCTGCCTGTAAAACGCTGCCAGAATACCACCAATGTATCTCAATATAAACAACGCAAGGTGGCATCTGAACTCCACTGTTTCCTCTCTGGACGCGAAATTTTGGCAACCTTGGCAACCTTGTTATGCTGTAACCATTCCTCACGCGCCCAATGAAAAGCAGGAAAATAATATTATGTCACACGTTCTAATATACTTTATTATTGATAAAGTTAGGATTAATAGCAATTATGCTTAACTACTTTTCATTATGTGTAGCAAAGATTGGGTAACAATGCATATAGCTCGTCTGTGTCAGATATTACGGTAAAATACTAAAAGCAGGAAGTCGATTTGAAAAAGCGCGTTCTTTTTTCCTGACAGACACAGGGGATGACAACTACTGCCAAAATGACAGAGAACGGTGCACAAGTATGTTGCAAATTAACGTTACCCTATAAGTGTAATAAGTATCTAACGAAAGGTTTTTAATAAAGTAACATTATGTATATGTCGATGTGCACCTTTCCATCAAGTATATCCCCATGTGCTTAGCTAACCAACCTTTTCTTTGTACGTGCTCTTTTATAACCCTTTCGTGCTTTTCTGTCGCTTTCGACACACACTCCATACAGGTTAACGAGTATGTACCCGATAACTAACATTGTTAACACTTACGCACTTCCATACAACGATCTAGTAACCACAGAGACACATCGCAGTTAGCTTAGTTCTAACAAACATTTTACAGTCACTTCCTGGTTCTGATCAGCTGTTTTCCTGCTTTGGGCCAGATATGAATACCGAAGGTAAACCAGAACTTCAAGTTAGCAGCTAGTAGTACTTTGTTATCAAAGTAAAATCAGAAGTAGCTTATGGGTCATGAATATATTATGTTGTTTTCTAAATGAGTATGTATTTTATTTCAGTTGTTTGCTAGGTTGGAGGGGAGACGGTCATTGAGGGACATTGAACCTCACATCTTTCCTGATGGTGCTGGACCTATTCAAGGTAGTTTCCCCTGGTGTATAAACATGGCAGCATCAGGCCATATAAAGAAATTATTACAGTAGTCACATAGTTTACATTTCTTTTACATTCATTCTCCAGGTGACGTAGTGGAGTTCCATGGCACCGAGGGAAGTGGAAAGACTGAGACCATGTACCATCTGGTGACCCACTGCATCCTCCCAGCCGACCGGGGGGGCCTGGAAGTGGAAGTCATGTACGTGGACACCGACTACCACTTTGACATGCTGAGGCTGGTGACAGTACTGGAGCAGCGCCTGGGGGAGGACGCAAAAGGAGAGGATAGTGGTGCGGCAGTAGAGCCTGAGGAGAGGGTGCGAGCCTGCCTAGGCCGACTCTTCGTGGTTCACTGCTCCAGCTCAGTCCAGCTGCTTCTCACACTGCACTACCTGGAGAATACCTTCTGCAGCCGGCCCACTCTGTGCCTATTGGTCATCGACAGCATCTCAGCCTTCTATTGGGTGGACCGAAGTGGGGGAGGGGAGAGCGTGGCAAAGCAGGAAGCCAACCTCAGGAAGTGTTCAGAGCTCCTGGATCGGCTGCTGAGAGACTACCGTATAGTGGTGTTCGCCACCACGCACGCCATCATGAGGAACTACGGGCACTCGGCTCAGGCTGACTTGGCGGCCATGACACCTGGGCCCTCTGAGCCATCCTCATCGTCTTCCTCCTGGAGACAGTGGTCCTCCTCTCATGCCTCAAACTTTGACAAGGCCTACCTCAGCAGGGCCTGGCAGAGGCTAGTGACACACAGAGTGCTGTTCTCCAAAGGAGAGGTGACCAAGGACAGAAAGCAGGTGTTTTCAGCTGCATGCACCACCACAAGTACAAGAGGCACTAAATGCTCATCTTTTTGTGTTATGGAAGGGGGTGTTCAGTTTTTATGAAGATGTTGTTGAACTCAATTGATTGAATTCTATTCTGATTCTGGATGTGTTAAACTGATATTAGATGCTACAGCAACTTTTAGTGATTTTATTTCTTACATTTGTTGGATTATTTTAATCCACCAAATGTGGATGCTATTATGTTTTATGTTTGTGTCATTTGTAAAATAATAAATCAATACGAAATAAGTAAGATAGGGCAACTGTTTCAGAGGTTGCAAATGTTTTGGAACACTGAATACTTTTGAATAACTGTATGCTTTAGAAGAAAACATTCTTAAACCCTGTTTTTGCTTTGTCATTATGGGGAATTTTGTGATGGTTGATGAGGGGGAAAAAACTATTTAATACATTTTAGAATACGGTGTAACTTAACAAAATTAGGAAAAAGTCAAGGGGTCTCAATACTTTCATACACTGTACATTCAGTGTCTTCAGAAAGTATTCACACCCCTTGACTTATTCCACATGTTGTGTTACAGCCTGAATTTAAGATTTTAAAAAATCTCACCCATCCACACACAATACCCCATAATGACAAAGTGAAAACATATTTTTTGAAATTTTGGCAAATTTATTGAAAATTAAATACAGAAATATTTAATTTACATAAGTATTCACACCCCGGAGTCAATACTTTGTAGAAGCACCATTGGCAGCGATTAGTCTTTCTGGGTAAGTCTCTTAAGATATTTCCACAGCTGGATTGTGTAACATTTGCCTATTTATTATTTTCAAATTTCTTCAAGGTCTCTTACATTGGTTGTTGATCTCATTGCTAGACAACCATTTTCAGGTCTTACCATAGAATTTCAAATCCAATCAATCAATCAAATGTATTTATAAAGGCCTTCTTATATGAGCTGATGTCACAAAGTGCTGTATAGAAACCCAGCCTAAATCAAACTTTATTTGTCACGTGCCAAATACAGCAAGTGTAGACCTTACTGTGAAATGCTTACTTATAAGCCCGTAACCAACAGTGCAGTTCAAGAAGAGTTAAGAAAATATTTACCAAGGAGACTAAAGTAAAAAATAATACTGAAAAATAACACAAGAATAACGAGGCCATATACAGGGGGTACCGGTACCGAGTCAGTGTACAGGTTAGGTGAGGTAATTTGTACATGAAGTGACTATGCATATAGATCATAGGGGGGGGTCAATGGCAATTTAAGAAGACTTAAGTCAAAACTGTAACTCGGCCAGGAACATTCACTATCTTGGAAACCAACTCCAGTGTACATTTTCCCTTGTGTTTTAGTTTATTGTCCTGCTGAAAAGGGGAATTCATCTCCCCTGTCTGGTATAAAGCACACAATCATGTTTTCCTCTAGGATTTTACCTGTGCTTAGCTCCATTCCGTTTCCTTTTTATTCTGAAAAACTCCCCAGTCCTTAACGATTAGAGGCATACCCATAACATAATGCAGCCACCACTGTGCTTGACAATATGGAGAGTGGTACTCAGTAATGTGTTGTATTGAATTTGCCCCAAACATAAACTTTTTATTCGGGACAAAAAGATAATTGCGTTGCACATTTTTTGCAGTATTACTTTAGTGCCTTGTTGCAAACAGGATGCATGTTTTTGAATGGTTTTATTCTGTACAGGCTTCCTTCTTTTCACTCTTTCAATTAGGTTACTATTGTGGAATAGAGCGTTGGACTAGTAACCGAAAGGTTGCAAGTTCGAATCCCCGAGCTGACATGGTACAAATCTGTCGTTCTGCCCCTGAATAGACAGTTAACCCACTGTTCCTAGGCCGTCATTGAAAATAAGAATTTGTTCTTAACTGACTTACCTAGTTAAATAAAGGTACAAAAAAAAAAAATGTTGTTGATCCATCCTCATTTTTCTCCAATCACAGCCATTAAACTCTAACTGTTTTAAAGTCTCCATTGGCCTCATGGTGAAATCCCGGAATGGTTTCCTTCTTCTCCTGCAACTGAGTTAGGAAGGATGCCTGTATTTTTGTAGTGACTGGGTGTATTGAAGCAACATCCAAAGTTTAATTAATAACTTCACCATGCTCAAATGGATATTCAATGTCTGATGTTTTTCTTTTTTTCCTATCTACCAATAGGTGCCCTTCTTTGCGAGGCATTGGAAAACCTCCCTGGTCTTTGTGGTGGATCTGTTTTTAAATTCACTGCTCAACTGAGGGACCTTACAGATAATTGTATGTGTGGGGTACAGAGATGAGGTAGTCATTCAAAAATCATGTTAAACACTATTATTGCACACAGAGTGAGGCCATGCAACTTATTATGTGACTTGTTAAGAATCGTATATTATTAAACTTACTTAGGCTTGCTATTAGAAAGGGGTTGAATACTTATTGACTCAATAAGTTTCAGCTTTTCATTTTTTATTAATTTTCAAAAATGTAGAAAAGTATAATTCCACTTTTACATTATGGGATGTTATGTGTAGGCCAGTTACAAAACAATCTAAATTGACTCCATTTTAAATTCAGGCTGTAACACAACAAAATGTGGGGTGTGAATACTGTAGACTCTAAAAATTGAAATTACCCTTCATATGACAGATCTTCTTAAGTCTAAAGTATTTTGGAAAAGAGGATATACTGTATGACAGTTAGAAAGAGAGAGTTTTCTATAAAATAAGCCATCAATAGATTGCGTGTAGAAATATGTCTGTGTGTATGTCTGTTAACACTCTTGTAGAGTATATTTCACAGACAGTTCAAGGGTAGAGTGGATGGAGCAGAGCCTCTGTATGTCAGTCATCCAGATTCATGTACAGTCTGGGATAACTGTCAAACCAAACTCGCCCTCTATAGGACTTCCTTAATCTCTATTCTAGTAAATGTTTAGGGTGATAGTTTAAAACAGTTTCATGGACTGTTGAGCCTCATCCATTCCTAGGCTATTACCTAGCTTGTAATATGGGGAGTGTTTGGTCAAGCTGGCAAGCACTACTATTTAAATGGGGTCTTCATGTTCAAGCAGGACTACTCTCACCCTACCCAATTATCCTTTGACTTTTGACACCCAGCCAGCATCCCATAGCGATGCCCTGGAGAAACACAACTAATTACACAGTAATTATCTATCAGTCACGCGTCCTGTGGAACCCAGACTGCTCGTAGCTCATTGACGGAGACCAGCTGTACTGTACATAATAGCAGGGTTTTGTTCCCTCCCTGTGGATCCCTGTATTGTTTCACGGCTCTCTGTTCTATAAGGCAAGCCTTACTGAGTAATTAGGCACTGAATGGTTTGTTATTACTCTAAGAGGAGTTGGTAAAAGTACCCACCCCTCCAGCAGCTGTTCACTCTGGTCCACCATTGTCCCATGTCATGTGATTTATCCCTCAGGGTATTAACTAAATAGCCCACAAGGACAGGGACTGTTGCACATACTGTATGTATCCCCCAACCGATCCACCTTTAGGACAAATTGCTGCGTAGATGAGCTGTGAAAATCTGTTGTGTGTTGTGTTTGAAAGGTACATTCAACTTCAGACCTCTGTTGAGTGACAGCTGGGCTTGTTTAATTAAAATTCTCAACAGTGTTAGAAGAAATATGAATATTAAAGGTGAAATCTGTAAAAATACAAATTTTTCTCATTAGAATGAACTGACATCCAGAACCGAGGAAACTATATTGTGTCCTCAGTTCTGGATGTCCTCAGTTCGGGATAAATAGCCCACCTATAATGATGACATCCTTTGTATTTGGAGTGTGCAGTTGGTTTCAGTCGATAAGCATTAACCACAATGGCCTCATGGCTGTACAAGTCTGTGCTGATCGCCCAGCAGTTGCCAAGTCATTTCACATTGTATTCTTTGTGCTCTCTCTTTAAGCTTTGCTCCTGGTCGATATGGCTTAAGGCTCCTATTTTCTTGAAAATGTTCAGATCAATTCTCTTCTATCATAGAAAGAGCAAAGCAAAATTCTGATCTCTCCGACTCACCCTTACTCTGCCAAAAAGGTTGGATTTGAAGATTTTTGATGTTGCAATTTAGACAAGCAAGTGTGGTCAAGGGCACAACTGTGTTGTTCTTCAGAATTGGCTGCCTTATAGATAGATACACTGGCAATCACCTTGAATGATCATGGTTAAAAGGGATGCAGCTGATGTCAAAGTCACCTCAAAAGTTGCAATTGTTTTGCATTTTAGCTAAACCTAATCCCAATTTCTAACCTTAACCTAATTCGCCTAACTTGCTACATTAATTATCCTAACCTGCTACGTTAATTATCCCAACTGCTATGTTAATTATCCTAACTTGCTATGCTAATTATCCTAACCTGCTACATCAATTATCCTAACCTGCTATGTTAATTCTCCTAACCTGCTACGTTAATTCTCCTAACCTCCTACGTTAATTCTCCTAACCTGCTATGTTAATTCTCCTAACCTGCTACGTTAATTGTCCTAACCTGCTACGTTAATTGTCCTAACCTGCTACGTTAATTGTCCTAACCTGCTATGTTAATTCTCCTAACCTGCTACGTTAATTGTCCTAACCTGCTACGTTAATTTTCCTAACCTGCTACGTTAATTCTCCTAACCTGCTACGTTAATTCTTCTAAGCTGCTACGAAGTTCTGATTTGATCTGCATCCCATTTAGTCAAAACCAATTTGAATGTCTCTCTCAGCATGAGGATACAATTATGCATATTAATATCCTCTGTCATGTTTGATAATCAATAATAACCCATACTCTCTTCCATAATCCACATTGATAAGGTGTTGATCTTGGCTGTAAAGGCATCACCTTGATTCTATCTTGCTGAAGCACCAGCAACCATACTATTTCAAAACATCCCACTCAGGCCGGATAGCTCAAACACTAGATTTGATTTAGTCAGCATAAACGATCAATCAATGTAATGCACGTTACATGATGGCACACAGGCTCAATATTATTTTATTATGAATTATGAATTTGCTTACTTACTGATTTTAACTGGGTCCCCTTGCCCACATTCAACCGACAGACTTCAAGACCAAGACAGCACAGTAGCCTTTAACTTTGGCCCAGAAAAACAAATGGATGCCAAGCAGCACAAAAGAAAGACAGTTCCTCTTAATTGATTTGTTTATTGTTGTTGATTTTTTCTTTGTGTTCTTCAGCAGTTAGCAAAAGGCTTGACGCCTGGGGAGGGCTTATGGCTCTGAATGATACCATTTTGTAGTCCAAGCCTGGGGTGAAGAAGCAGTGTGTTCAACAACATATCCTTAATTAGAAGACATGAGACCAATGATTCTTAGTTTGTTATTTTGCTATGTGTTTAGGTGTTAAACAGATGTGTATGTGTGTGTGTATTGTATTTAAGCTTTGAGAAATTGTGATATATATATACTGTAAGGTAAAACATAATGGAAGTTGCCATTTAACCTAACTCCATGAAATCCAGAGTGAATGGTCTTAACTAGTCTCGTATGTGGCATGCATTTGTCGTTCCATTCCATCTCTATAATTATTGTCCTGGTTAAAAAAAATGGCAAAGTTACCATGGTGTTAGAGGTTTATGAATAAAACCTCACTGCAGTCATGTTGTATCATCAAATATTAGAGTAAAAGAGGATACATAGGGGATAGAATCCGTATTTTCTACTTGCCACCGCCTAAGGTAGCCTATGTTACGGGTGTGAAACAGTGGTAGCCACTGGGTTGCTTCAACAGGAGACCTCCAGCTGGAGTAATTTGTGAATGTATTGCCCAAGTCTCTCAATGTTAAACCACTGCATGACGTGAGAAAATGAAGGGCTAATTCAGACCAATTATATAGATTGGTGCAAATTCAATTATTATTATTTTGGTGGTGCAGTCCCTTTCAAGGTATATACAATTGGGCTTGAAAGAGAAAGGTCCTGCATTAGCAATTCAAAATGAATCCAATATTCCTCCTTGAATTAATTAGAAAGGATTTGGGATGACAAAAGGTAACATTTGAATGAACCTTTAGCTTGATCTAGGCTTGATCTAGGCTGTATAATTGCAACAAAAGCACAGTGTGTTATTGTTTTTTATTTTTATTTTACCTTTATTTTACTAGGCAAGTCAGTTAAGAACAAATTATTATTGTGGTATACCATATGAGTGAAGAGGGATATCCTCTAACTGTATCCATGTGTCATCCATCAGAACAACTCCCAATGTCTATTATATGGATGTGAATATATACTGGATGCATTTTGGGGAAGGTTATTCATAGATTTTTTTTTTTTTAATCAAACATTATTGTCATATACAGTGATGGCTTAGTGTGCTGATGGTGGGTAGGGAAACATAGTAGTGCAGACTATATTTATATGAGTCCTACCCCTACTCAAAACACTTCAGGGCAGAGAAGAAGCACACTTTCATTGACACAAACGCACACAGAACTAAGGACACAAGAGGAGGATATAAGTGAGGTCTGAGCACTCAGTGAATCAGTGAAGCACTGTCCTATGAGACAGTGGAGCCTCTTTCAACCCATGAAGCTCATTTCCTCCTGCACCTGGACCAGTCTTCCTCCATCCCCTCCTTGACCCCCAGAGTGCATCCCACTGATCAATGAGAAAAAGAAATCTAAAGAAAAGAGCTGAGCAGAATCAATAGATAAAGTAACACTATGATAGGCGGATGTAAGTGAATGTATGGGTGTCTTATTTGCCCCCTCAAGGAAGTTGATGCCTGGTGTTTAAATGTAATTTGTGACTCCCTTTGACAAAAAAGAAATGGATGCATTAGGATGTGCTTTAAGTGTGTTTGATACCTTAATGTTTAATAATCAACTCATAATATGTTTAGCAAAGTACACAATTCATAACTCTATTAGAACTCCCACAATTACCTTAATCATTTTCTGCAGCGAAAGGTAAAATGCAATTCATGATGTTATGCACTTCTGCCAGCTAGTAGAATATTCTTATGTGATAATTCTGAGAATAATGACTTTTATAGCAACAGAAATAAAACACATTTATTTGCAACCATAATAACTAATCACAAAATAATAGGTATTTTGCCACTGGGTTATCTTGAATAAAACCAGCAGATATTAATCAAAATAGAGAGAATGCATGGCCACGCGAACAGAATCCCATCCACTCTACGTACAAACTCCAGGTCCATGGTTTGAGAGTTCTTGGCTGATGACTGAGAAGTCTCTTTACCTGGATAGTGCTCCAATGTATCACTCCGCAGGGTCAGTGAGACTTTTTTTCAAAACATGTATTACGCGATCTGACCCAAAACGCTGCAATTTACATATATTTGTATTTGAGCCTTTGCATAAGCTCATTTTTTATAAATTGTTTATTCCTCCTGGACCATTATTTTATATAATACGTGTAATTAAACATTTCATTGGACCTATTTCCGCGCCTAACGTTGACAGGCAGTGCTTAGGTCTCTCCTAAACATGGCCACCATGATGGAGTAAATGCTTCAACTTTAAATTTCACATTTTCAGAAGAAAACTTAATTTTCTGTATTCTAACAGGAATGTTCCAACGGAAGACATTATGTCAAACATAATCCATATGAAATATTTGAAGAAAGTTTCTTGTTGGATTTAATACTGGTTTAAGTTGGCTGGAAGCTGGAAAGGAAAAAAAAGAATTGCATCAATTCCGTAAGCGTTTTCTTTTCTCTCGATAGTTTAAAAGCTTTAACAAACCTTTTGTGGGAATTTACAAGTTGTGGATATATCATTATTGCAATCATTTTACTGTGAAGAATTCAAGAAACGATTGGGATGTATAATATCATTTTGATGCGTTTTCCAGTGGGAAGTGAATCTTGGTGGTCGAAAGGAGAGAAGTAACGTTTGTGTTAACTGGTTGACGTACTTTTATAAGCCAAGAACCGAAGAATACATAAAGGAATATATCAGTTAATGTATGGTTTTGAGGCGCCGAAAGTGCACCGGTCGTTTCCCCATATTTTTGAATTGGTGGAAGATCGAGTCAACGATACCCCACTTATAATAAACGAAAGTATTACATTTCTCATATGGCGTTAAAGGTCATGAAGGAAATTCATCTACACTTCTAGGGTTTAAAAGGTAAGTTGTAATGTATATCTCGACATTTTACTCGTAGTTTTGTTTCTTGCGCAGCGAGAACCAGCCACCCTCAAGATTTCCGTGTGGCCACTCATGTCACCGTAGTGTAGAGCGCTCGGTTTCTGTTATTATTTCGATGCTAATGTATGGCCTCATACTACTTAAATTCAACTTAATTTCATTTTTAATATGAGACTTTAACGTTATGGTTAGGCTACTCACGCAAGAAGAGGCAATCAATGTCAGTGTTTGGCATGGTTATGACTATCAACTAATGATGCGGTCAAAAACTTATTTTGTGTGTGTGTTTACAGAGCTTTGAACAACATACGTTCAACCCCAATGCCCACTCTTGAACTGTACAAATGGGTTTTGACATAAGCAGATCACAGAGCCTGGACGTTTTAAACCAGACGTCTCAAACGCTAGTCCACTATATTCGGTGTACAGTATTCAGCCTTTCAGTAACACACCTGACTTTACAAATTATGTCCCAGACTGAAGATGCATGTTTGGTTGACTATTTGAATCAGGTCAGGTGATGGGCTGGAATTAATTTCTGATCACCCAGTAACGTTAGGTCTAAAGGACCTAAATTGGAGAACCACACATTTTCTATGGCTATTGGTATGACATGAGGTGAGCCCAGTGTTGTTGTTATCTTTCCTCAATAACTATGCATAACTCTTGGTGTGACTTTAAAGCCAACACTGCTTGCAGGTCCTTCCATTGACAACCAAGGAATCCAGTTGCTATCATATGATGTCTCATTTAATTTTGAACAAAATTCGTCATTGGACCACAGCGTTATGTGAGCTAAGAACAGGAAAATGTTATGAGAATCTATGTGCATCATGTTGTTCAGTGAACGAAGATTGAGACCAAATGCTGTAGACGGGTAGGAGTTTTATTGGATTTAGATTAAGCCTAGACCTGGACTAAAAAGTTGTTTCAATTCAGATTAGGCTTAATCTGTGTTTGGGAAACTGACCCTGAAGCTTTTATAACTCATGTGAAAGAATGAGCGGATCCTTGAATATAGGGCATAGAATGGCTCAATTAATCTCCATCAGTCTGATACATGTCGTGGTCCTGTAGTGCTTACTAAGAACCTAGCGAAGATGAGTGTTGCCAAAAAAGTCAAGCCTCCCTCAAAGGATGGGTCTCACCACCCCACTTGTAATACTTTTAATATTTGTTTTGGAGACCTTGCACATTAAAGTACAGCCATTGGGCTACATAGTTGAAGTGTTGGTTTTTAGCTAGATGTTTTGCCAAGCTGAAAGGAGAGCAAAATGTCAAGGAGGATTATTCAATATCACTATTTTCACTGTTTGAAGGGTTCCTAATATGTAAGCACTTCATACCACCTTCATAACCCATATTCCTGTGTCTTGGCACTTTCAGTGCAAATTCTGACTAGGCTCCCCATAAATGGAGGGCAATTCCAAGGTAATGGAATTGCATTGACTCTGATTTTTCACTTAAAATGTATGCCAAACAAAAGCCATTGATGTCGAAGTTTAACAAAGTATACACGTCAATGATGTCTGCAGAAAGAATGGGGTGTGAGCTATGACATGACACACTGACTTTGGGGGAAAAAATCAATTTCTCTTATTGAACTACAGTAAGTGAAGTGGATTTACACCCAGAAACAGAATTTCATCATGGGTCCCTGGTCTCTACTACAGAGAAATGCATAATTAGGGATATGAATGTCATTCTCTTCATGGTGATGTATCCTAAATACAGTGGGGAGAACAAGTATTTGATACACTGCCGATTGTGTAGGTTTTCCGACTTACAAAGCATGTAGAGGTCTGTAATTTTTATCATAGGTACTTCAACTGTGAGAGATGGAATCTAAAACAAAAATCCAGAAAATCACATTGTATGATTTTTAAGTAATTAATTAGCATTTTATTGCATGACATAAGTATTTGATACATCAGAAAAGCAGAACCTAATATTTGGTACAGAAACCTTTGTTTGCAATTACAGAGATCATACGTTTCATGTAGTTCTTGACCAGGTTTACACACACTGCAGCAGGGATTTTGGCCCACTCCTCCATACAGACCTCCTCCAGATCCTTCAGGTTTCGGGGCTGTCGCTGGGCAATACGGACTTTTAGCTCTCTCCAAAGATGTTCTATTGGGTTCAGGTCTGGAGACTGGCTAGGCCACTCCAGGACCTTGAGATGCTTCTTACGGAGCCACTCCTTAGTTGCCCTGGCTGTGTGTTTTGGGTCGTGGTCATGCTGGAAGACCCAGCCACGACCCATCTTCAATGCTCTTACTGTGGGAAGGAGGTTGTTGGCCAAGATCTCGCGATACATGGCCCCATCCATCCTCCCCTCAATACGGTGCAGTCGTCCTGTCCCCGTTGCAGAAAAGCATCCCCAAAGAATGATGTTTCCACCTCCATGCTTCACGGTTGGAATGGTGTTCTTGGGGTTGTACTCATGCTTTTTCTTCCTCCAAAAACGGCGAGTGGAGTTTAGACCAAAAAGCTATATTTTTGTCTCATCATACCACATGACCTTCTCCCATTCCTCCTCTGGATCATCCAGATGGTCATTGGCAAACTTCAGACGGGCCTGGACATGCGCTGGCTTGAGCAGGGAGACCTTGCGTGCGCTGCATGATTTTAATCCATGACGGCGTAGTGTGTTACTAATGGTTTTCTTTGAGACCGTGGTCCCAGCTCTCTTCAGGTCATTGACCAGGTCCTGCCATGTTGTTCTGGGCTGATCCCTCACCTTCCTCATGATCATTGATGCCCCACGAGGGGTGATCAGGTGATTGACCGTCATCTTTAACTTCTTTCATTTTATAATAATTGCACCAACAGTTGATGCCTTCTCACCAAGCTGCTTGCCTACTGTCCTGTAGCCCATCCCTGCCTTGTGCAGGTCTACAATTTTATCCCTGATGTCCTTACACAGCTCTCTGGTCTTGGCCATTGTGGAGAGGTTGGAGTCTGTTTGATTGCGTGTGTGGACCGGTGTCTTTTATACAGGTAACGAGTTCAAACAGGTGCAGTTAATACAGGTAATTAGTAGAGAACAGGTTGGTAGGTATTCAAATACTTACAGTGGGGCAAAAAAGTATTTAGTCAGCCACCAATTGTGCAAGTTCTCCCACTTAAAAAGAAGAGGCCTGTAATGTTCATCATAGGTACACTTCAACTATGACAGACAAAATGAGAAAAAAAATCCAGAAAATCACATTGTATGATTTTTTTATGAATTTATTTGCAAATTATGGTGGAAAATAAGTATTTGGTCACCTAAAAACAAGCAAGATTTCTGGCTCTCACAGACCTGTAACATCTTCTTTAAGAGGCTCTTTTGTCCTCCACTCGTTACCTGTATTAATGGCACCTGTTTGAACTTATCAGTATTAAAGACACCTGTCCACAACCTCACAGTCACACTCCAAACTCCACTATGGCCAAGACCAAAGAGCTGTCAAAGGATACCAGAAACGAAATTGTAGACCTGCACCAGGCTGGGAAGACTGAATCTGCAATAGGTAAGCAGCTTGGTTTGATGAAATCAACTGTGGGAGCAATTATTAGGAGATGGAAGACATACAAGACCACTGGGACTCAAATCCTGCAGTGCCAGACGTGTCCAGGCCCATCTGAAGTTTGCTAGATACCATTTGGATGATCCAGAAGAAGATTGGGAGAATGTCATATGGTCAGATGAAACCAAAATATAACTTGTTGGTAAAAACTCAACTCGTCGTGTTTGGAGGATAAAGAATGCTGAGTTGCATCCAAAGAACACCATACCTACTGTGAAGCATGGGGGTGGAAACATCATGCTTTGGGGCTGTTTTTCTGCAAAGGGACCAGGACGACTGAACCGTGTAAAGGAAAGAATGGATGGGGCCATATATCGTGAGATTTTGAGTGAAAACCTCCTTCCATCAGCAAGGGCATTGAAGATGAAACGTGGCTGGGTCTTTCAGCATGACAATGATCCCAAACACACCGCCCGGGCAACGAAGGAGTGGCTTCGTAAGAAGCATTTCAAGGTCCTGGAGTGGCCTAGCCAGTCTCCAGATCTCAACCACATAGAAAATCTTTGGAGGGAGTTGAAAGTCTGTGTTGTCCAGCAACAGCCCCAAAACATCACTGCTCTAGAGGAGATCTGCATGGAGGAATGGGCCAAAATACCAGCAACAGTGTGTGAACCTTGTTGTCATTGCCCATCAAAGGGTATATAACAAAGTATTGAGAAACTTTTGTTATTGACCAAATACTTATTTTCCACCATAATTTGCAAATAAATTCATAAAAAATCCTATAATGTGATTTTCTGGATTTTTTTCTCCTCATTTTGTCTGTCATAGTTGAAGTGTACCTATGATGAAAATTACAGGCCTCTCATCTTTTTAAGTGGGAGAACTTGCACAATTGGTGGCTGACTAAATACTTTTTTGCCCCACTGTATGTCATGCAATAAAATGCTAATTAATTACTTAAAAATCATACAATGTGATTTTCTGGATTTTAGTTTTAGATTCCGTCTCTCACAGTTGAAGTGTACCTATGATAAAAATTACAGACCTCTACATGCTTTGTAATTAGGAAACACTGCTGATTTGGCAGGTTATCAAATACTTGTTCTCCTCACTGTAGGTATAAATATGCAATATCCTCCTTTGCATATTTGGGTATTATTCTACACACTGTCTAATATTTTATTGAACTCTGCCCCCAAAACCAGACCAAATTTGGTTGGTCTGGTCCAGAGCAAATCTGAACCATAGTCTGTTTAACATGTAGAGCTCAGTGGAGTACAACACAGAACAGTAGTTCAGAACAGTACATTATCATTTATCACTCCAGTGTTAATCTGCAAAATTGTAATTATTCGCCTACCTCCTCATGCCTTTTGCACACATTGTATATAGACTGCCCCTTTTTTTTCTACTGTGTTATTGACTTGTTAATTGTTTACTCCATGTGTAACTCTGTGTTGTCTGTTCACACTGCTATGCTTTATCTTGGCCAGGTCGCAGTTGCAAATGAGAACTTGTTCTCAACTAGCCTACCTGGTTAAATAAAGGTGAAATAAAAAATAAAAATAAATTAGTGTACTCAACTCTATTGTGCTCTACTGTACTCTACTTTTCTTTAATGTGCTTAACCTACAGTTGAAGTTGGAAGTTTACAAACAGCTTAGCCAAATACAT
Source organism: Oncorhynchus nerka (assembly GCF_034236695.1). NCBI lineage: Eukaryota > Metazoa > Chordata > Actinopteri > Salmoniformes > Salmonidae > Oncorhynchus > Oncorhynchus nerka. The sequence goes on along the minus strand of NC_088417.1, from coordinate 16,252,231 downwards.
TTAAACTCAGTTTTTCACAATTCCTGACATTTAATCCTAGTAAAGATTCCCTATCTTATGTCAGTTAGGATCACCACTTTATTTTAAGAATGTGAATTGTCAGAATAATAGTAGAGAGTGATTTATTTCAGCTTTTATTTCTTTCATCACATTCCCAGTGGGTCGGAAGTTTACATACTCAATTAGTATTTGGTAGCATTGCCTTTAAATGGTTTAACTTGGGTCAAATGTTTCGGGTAACCTTCTACAATCTTCCCACAATAAGTTGGGTGACTTTTGGCCCATTCCTCCTGACAGAGGTGGTGTAACTGAGTCAGGTTTGTAGGCCTCCTTGCTTGCACACGCCATTTCAGTTCTGACTAGAGGTCGACTGATTAGGATTTTCAACGCCGATACCGATTATTGGAGGAACAAAAACAATTACAACTACTGAATTAACACTTATTTTAACTTAATATAATACATCAATAAAATAAATGTAGCCTCAAATAAATGAAATGTTCAATTTGGTTTAAATAATGCAAAACATGTTGGAGAAGAAAGTAAGTGCAATATGTGCCATGTAAAAAAGCTAACGTTTAAGTTCCTTGCTCAGAACATGTGAAAGCTGGTGGTTCCTTTTAACATGAGTCTTCAATATTCCCAGGTAAGAAGTTTTAGGTTGTAGTTATTATAGGAATTATAAGACTATTTCTCTCTATACCATTTGTATTTCATATACCTTTGACTATTGGATGTTCTTATAGGCACTTTAGTATTGCCAGTGTAACAGGATAGCTTCCGTCCCTCTCCTCGCCCCTATCTGGGCTCGAACCAGCAACACAATGACAACAGCCACCCTCGAAGCATCGTTACCCATCGCTCCACAAAAGCCGCAGCGGGGAACAACTACTTCAAGGTCTCAGAGCGAGTGCCGTCACTGATTGAAACGCTATTAGCGCTCACCCCGCTAACTAGCCAGCCATTTCACATCTGTTACACCAGCCTAATCTCGGGAGTTGATAGGCTTGAAGTCATAAACAGCTCAATGCTTGAAGCATTGCGAAGAGCTGCTGGCAAAACGCACGAAAATGCTGTTTGAATGAATGCGTACAAGCCTGCTGCTGCCTACCATCGCTCAGTCAGACTTCTATATCAAATCATAGACTTAATTATAACATAACACACAGAAATAATATGGTCAAATCCGGAAACTATCATTTCGAAAACAAAACGTTTATTCTTTCAGTGAAATACGGAACCGTTCCGCATTTTATCTATCGGGTGGCATCCATAAGTCTAAATATTCCTATTACATTGCACAACCTTCAATGTTATGTCATAATTACGTAAAATTCTGGCAAATTAGTTCGCCACGAGCCAGGCGACCCAAACTGTTGTATATACCCTGACTCTGCGTGCAATGAACGCAAGAGAAGTGACACAATTTCACCTGGTTAATGTTGCCTGCAAACCTGGATTTCTTTTAGCTATACATGCAGGTTTAAAAATATATACTTCTGTGTCTTGATTTTAAGGCATTGATGTTTATGGTTCGGTACAGTCGTGCAACGATTGTGCTTTTTTCGCAAATGCGCTTTTGTTAAATCATCCCCCGTTTGGCAAAGTTGGCTGTCTTTGTTAGGAAGAAATAGTCTTCACACAGTTCGCAACGAGCCAGGCGGCTCAAACTGCTGCATATATCCTGACTCTGTTGCAAGAGAAGTGACACATTTTCCCTAGTTAAAAAAAGTTAGCAGGCAATATTAACTAAATATGCATGTTTAAAAATATATACTTGTGTATTGATTTTAAGAAAGGCATTGATGTTTATGGTTAGGTACACGTTGGCGCAACGACAGTCCTTTATCGCGAATGCGCACCGCATCGATTATATGCAACGCAGGACACGCTAGATAAACTAGTGATATCATCAACCATGTGTAGTTAACTAGTGATTATGATTGATTTGAACATTTTTTATAAGATAAGTTTAATGCTAGCTAGCAACTTACCTTGGCTTCTTACTGCATTCGTGTAACAGGCAGGCTCCTCGTGAGGCAGGTGGTTTGAGCGTTGGACTAGTTAACCGTAAGGTTGCAAGATTGAATCCTCGAGCTGACAAGGTAAAAATCTGTTGTTCTGCCCCTGAACAAGGCAGTTAACCCACCGTTCCTAGTCCGTCATTGAAAATAATAAATAAATAAATTCTTAACTGACTTGCCTAGTTAAATAAAGGTAAAAAAAATAATTAATTTGGTGTCCAAAAATACCAATTTCCGATTGTTAATGAAAACTTTTAATTGTCCCTAATTAATCGGCCATTCCGATTAATCGGTCGACCTCTAGTTCTGACCACAAATTTTTCTATGGGATTGAGGTCAGGGCTTTGCGATGGCCACTCCAATACCTTTACTTTGTTGTTTTTAAGCCATTTTGCCACAACTTTGGAAGTATACTTGGGTTCATTATCCATTTGGAAGACCCATTTGCGACCAAGCTTTAACTTCCTGACTGATGTCTTGAGATGTTGCTTCAATATATCCACCTAATTTTCCTACCTCATGAAGCCATCTATTTTGTGAAGTGCACCAGTCCCTCCTGCAGCAAAGCACCCCCACAACATGATGCTGCCACCCCCGTGCTTCAGGTTGGGATGGTGTTCTTCGGCTTGCAAGCCTCCCCCTTTTTCCTCCAATCATGACGATGGTCATTATGGCCAAACAGTTCTTTTTTTGTTTCATCAGACCAGAGGACATTTCTCCAAAAATTAGGATCTTTGTCCCCATGTGCAGTTGCAAACCGTAGTCTGGCTTCTTATGGTGGTTTTGGAGCCGTGGCTTCTTCCTTGCTGAGCGGCCTTTCAGGTTATGACGATCTAGTACTTGTTTTATTGTGGATGTAGATTCTTTTGTGCCTGTTTCCTCTAGCATCTTCACAAGGTCCTTTGCTGTTCTGGGATTGATTTGCACTTTTCTCACGAAAGTACGTTAATCTCTAGGAGACAGAACACGTCTCCTTCCTGAGCGGTATGACAGCTGTGTGGTCCCGTGGTGTTTATACTTGCGTACTTTTGTTTGTACAGATAAATGTGGTACCTTCAGGCGTTTGGAAATTGCTCCCAAGGATGAACCAGACTTGTGGAGGTCGACAATTATTTTTTCTGAGGTCTTGGCTTATTTCTTTTTATTTTCCCATGATGTCAAGCAAAGAGGCAATGAGTTTGAAGGATGGCCTTGAAATACATCCACAGGTACACCTCCAATTGACTCAAATGATGTCAATTAGCCTACCAGAAGCTTCTAAAGCCATGACATAATTTTCTGGAATTTTCCTAGCTGTTTAAAGGCACAGTCAACTTAGTTGTAAACTTGGAGAAATTATTTGTGTTATGCACAAAGTAGATGCCCTAACCGACTTGCCAAAACTAATGTTTGTTAACCTAGAAATTTGTGGACTGGTTGAATAATTCGTTTTTAATGACTCCAACCAAAGTGTATGTTAACTTCCGACTTCAACTGTACGTGTTTCTTTGAGGGAGCTTGTCTGAACACCAAATGTGTTTCTGTATTGTATCATTTTGCATGCTGCATGGCCTACAATGGTCTACAGAAACAAATACAAATGTTCTATATATTTGTTCCTATTTCATAAATTCGTTTATTTCCCCTACAGTATGGCAGTTTTGAAGATGTTTATTACCACCTAAGAATTATCTGTGTGAAATTTGTAGAGCGGTTGAAAAACAGGTTTAATGACTCCAACCTAAATGTATGTAAACTTCCGACTTGAACTGTATGTGTGTGCTCTACTGTGTACTGTGCTGTCCAATCTTGTAAACCCAACTGTGGTTTCCAGTGGTTAAGGGGTATACGTTGTATACCCACTTATTTTTCATTGTGCATGATGTATACTCACTTAATCCCCACGATGTTTATCAAAGTAGTGTAGTGGAGGTATATGCCGTATCAATTAATGAGGCTGATGGAACCGATCTGAATGTTTATTACAAAAAAACAATAACAATATATACAGTGGGGAGAACAAGTATTTGACACACTGCCAATTTTGCAAGTTTTCCTACTTACAAAGCATGTAGAGGTCTGTAATTTCTTATCATAGGTACACTTCAACTGTGAGAGACGGAATCTAAAACAAAAATCCAGAAAATCACATTGTATGATTTTTAAGTAATTAATTAGCATTTTATTGCATGACATAAGTATTTGATACATCAGAAAAGCAGAACTTAATATTTGGTACAGAAACTTTTGTTTGCAATTACAGACATCATATGTTTCCTGTAGTTCTTGACCAGGTTTGCACACACTGCAGCAGGGATTTTGGCCCACTCCTCCATACAGACCTTCTCCAGATCCTTCAGGTTTCGGGGCTGTCGCTGGGCAATACAGACTTTCAGCTCCCTCCAAAGATGTACTATTGGTTCAGGTCATTTTGGCGATAGGCTACTTTAAAGCAAGGTAAGCTATGCCTCATAGAATGACGTAAAACGTCCAGGTTTCAAAGAATTAAGGAACAGAAAACATATAATGAGGCTATGCTAACGATAGGCCTAACCGTCTTCGTCTTCTGGAAAGGCTTTCCCAAAAACCTTAATTAAATGTTAACTAGCTACAAAGTCAACTATGCCTACCTGGCAGAATGATATCATGATTATTTGCATCAGGCCAGTGGCCATTTGTTTTGCAAACTCCATCTCATGTGCACTATTGAAACACTGCCAAAAAACAGTGGTAGGTGCCTGTGCACTTGAATTAAAGGTTAACTACACCAAAAAAGAAAAGTGTGTTAGAGTTTTCCCAGACCTCAAGTGTTCTCCTGATGTGGTTTATGCATTATGAACTTAGAACATCCAATGTTGTTTTGCTATTAAACAGTGACTTTGAGAGCATAAATCGGAATAAAAAGGGAAAAATCTGCCAAAAATGTCTGACTCCGTTGACAGCCTCATTTATCTGTTTCAATAGTTGGCCTGACTGAAAGACCAATATTGGATTTTCAGGTCATTCAGAGTGTATGTCACTGTTTCTCATAATTTTCACATGGCGCCTTTCCTTCGCCGAGTAGGTCGTTGTGGATTTTTTGGGGGGGTCAATTTAGAGTATACCCACTTCTCTAGACACCACTGCTGGTTTGTGACTATGATTTCCCATTGTAGCCAATTCAATTGCTGAAATTCAGTTAACCTCTTAAGTCGACCCTCGACTTTTTTGAACATTCTGTTAAAAATCGCGCAACATTTCAGCGCCCTGCTACTCATGCCAGGAATATAGTATATGCATTTGCTTAGTCTGTGTGGATAGAAAACACTCAGACGTTTAAAAAACTGGTTAAATCACTGCTGTGGCTTTACCAGAACGGCATTTACATCGAAAAGCACAGGAAAAACTGATCACTGAAAATGGGAAAATATATCCATGCGCTACTTGAACCCATTGGTAAACGTGAACCACAATTAATTGACTGAGGTTGCAGTACCTACAGCTTCCACACGGTGTCTAGAGTCTTGTCATTTCCCTTCGAGTTTTTTCTTGGTCAAACACATACAGGACACCGTATCTCCTCCGGTCTAGGACCGGATATTTTCGTTGAGTTTCTAGCCGGACATTTTTCCAGACGGACAGCTAATGATCTTTACATCGCCTCCTGATGAATTTTATCGCTTATTAACGTTTACTAATACCTAAAGTTGCATTACAAACGTATTTCGAAGTGTTTTGTGAAAGTTTATCGTCGACTTTTTGAATTTAAAAAAATGACGTTACGTTTTGAAACAATGTTTTTTTCGTTTATCACACAGTCTACATATAACGATATCTAGGCTTTATATGGACCGATTTAATCGAAATAAAGACCCAAATAGTGTTTATGGGACATCTAGGAGTGCCAACAAAGAAGATGGTGAAAGGTAATGAATGTTTTCTATTTTATTGTGCGGTTTGTGTAACGCCGAAATGCTAATTATTTTGTTTACGTCCCCTGTGGGTCTTTTGGGGTGTTGCATGCTATCAGATAATAGCTTCTCATGCTTTCGCCGAAAAGCATTTTAAAAATCTGACTTGTTGCCTGGATTCACAACGAGTGTAGCTTTAATTCGATACCCTGCATGTGTATTTTAATGAACTTTTGAGTTTTAACTAATACTATTAGCATTTAGCGTAGCGCATTTGCATTTCCAGAGCTCTAGTTAGAAGCAACAGGTTAATTTAATTAAAAAAATTTTTTTATATCAGTAATAACACTAATTGTTGGGTCTACCTTGTTACTTCTGTGAACATTCATTATTCTCATTTCATGAGGTAGAGAAATGAGAAAATATCTAAAAGATATGTGGGTTTTTGGTAACTGAATGTCAAGACACAAGGCAATGTTTCTTAAACTTACAAAAGGCAGAACAATTGTTCATAGTTGGCATGATTCTTTACTTCATTATTGTTTTGATATATTTCTAATATCTTTAGACATTTTGTGGGAGATGTTCTTCTTTTCCATCATTTTAACCAGAAATCAAAGCATTTGCTTATTCAAATTTATTTTGTATGGATAACTGTTGAAAAATGTGAATGTGCCTTAATTTCTAAAACGCATAGAATCTTAGCTTTTATTTGACATCCAATTTGACATGCTTCTATGAACTTCACATGTCCTTTTACATGGAAATGACTCACAATTATCTGTGAGGCAAAGAAATGAATAGGCATATTCTGACAAATTGCTTGGTAGCTACAGTGGGCAGAACAAGTATTTGATACACTGCCAATTTTGCAGGTTTTCCTACTTACAAAGCATGTAGAGGTCTAATTTTTATCATAGGTACACTTCAACTGTGAGAGACGGAATCTAAAACAAAAATCCAGAAAATCCCATTGTATGATTTTTAAGTAATTAATTAGCATTTTATTGCATGACATATGTATTTGATACATCAGAAAAGCTGAACTTAATATTTGGTACAGAAACCTTTCTTTGCAATTACAGAGCGCATACATTTCCTGTAGTTCTTGACCAGGTGTGCACACATTGCAGCAGGGATTTTGGCCCACTCCTCCATACAGACCTTCTCCAGATCCTTCAGGTTTCGGGGCTGTCGCTGGGCAATACGGACTTTCAGCTCCCTCCAAAGATGTTCTATTGGGTCAGGTCTGGAGACTGGCTAGGCCACTCCAGGACCTTGAGATGCTTCTTACGGAGCCACTCCTTAGTTGCCCTGGCTGTGTGTTTTGGGTCGTGGTCATGCTGGAAGACCCAGCCACGACCCATCTTCAATGCACGGCGAGTGGAGTTTAGACCAAAAAGCTCTATTTTTGTCTCATCAGACCACATGACCTTCTCCCATTCCTCCTCTGGATCATCCAGATGGTCATTGGAAAACTTCAGATGGACATGCGCTGGCTTGAGCAGGGGGACCTTGCATGCGCTGCAGGATTTTAATCCATGATGGCGTAGTGTGTTACTAATGGTTTTCTTTGAGACTGTGGTCCCAGCTCTCTTCAGGTCATTGACCAGGTTCTGCCGTGTAGTTCCGGGCTGATCCCTCACCTTCCTCATGATCATTGATGCCCCGTGAGGTGAGATCTTGCATGGAGCCCCAGACCGAGGGTCATTGACCGTCATCTTGAACTTCTTCCATTTTCTAATAATTGCGCCAACAGTTGTTGTCTTCTCACCAAGCTGCTTGCCTATTGTCCTGTAGCCCATCCCAGCCTTGTGCAGGTCTACAATTTAACCCTGATGTCCTTACACAGCTCTCTGGTCTTGGCCATTGTGGAGAGGTTGGAGTCTGTTTGAGTGTGTGGACAGGTGTCTTTTATACAGGTAACGAGTTCAAACAGGTGCAGTTAATACAAGTAATGAGTGGAGAACAGGAGGGCTTCTTAAAGAAAAACTAACAGGTCTGTGAGAGCCGGAATTCTTACTGGTTGGTAGGAGATCAAATACTTATGTCATGCAATAAAATGTGTGATTTTCTGGATTTTTGTTTTGGATTCCGTCTCTCACAGTTAAAGTGTACCTATGATAAAAAATACAGACCTCTACATGCTTTGTAAGTAGGAAAACTTGCAAAATCGGCAGTGTATCAAATACTTGTTCTCCCCACTGTACACTTAATGGTGAAGTTGGCGAAATGTGTCATCCTTAAGGTGTCAAATTGCTAACTTAAATGTAGGCTTTGCAGTGGTTTCCAGCAAGTCTTTGAAAGACAAAATTACATTCAGGAAAGCCTTGAGTTTTAAAATGTGCACTTTGGTCTTCCACTCTGAAAAGCTATCGTTGCAAGAGCGGTATGCAAGCGGTGGTGTCAGGGATGGTCGTTAAATTAGCTGAGAGAACTGTCCGCACCCACCTTGCTGCTTGCAGGCCCCTCCTACCAATGCTTGTGCAACCTTTGCTGCATTCAGTAGGCCTATAGTGTAGAATAGGGGTTCTGGTTAGTAACGTAAAATAGTTCATTTCATTACATTTATGTTTGCAATTTTCCTAAAATTGTTTCACCTTGCTGAATACTTGCTGAATACTCCCCAGAATGACTCTTAAGAAATGTGTTTTTCCATTTAAAATGTTTGCCTTTTTTTGTTCAACTAATGCAACACACCTCCTGACCATCCTTCAGGACAAATTGCCAAACACAACAGATTGTGTTCGATGGGATGATCTACATTTACATTTAAGTCATTTAGCAGACGCTCTTATCCAGAGCGACTTACATCTAGTTCAAGAGTGAGACATGCAACCTGGCAGACGACACACACGCATCAAATACATATACAGTATCATTCAAAAGTTTGGACACACCTCCTCATTCCAGGGTTTTTCTTTATTTTTTACTATTTCCTACATTGTAGAATAAAAGTGAAGACATCAAGACTAATAACACACAGAATCATGTAGGAACCAAAAAAGGGTTTCACAAATCACAATATATTTGAGATGTTTCAAAATAGCCTTCATTTGCCTTGATGACAGCTTTGCACACTCTTGGGATTCTCTCAACCAGCTTCATGAGGTAGTCACCTGGAATACATTTCAATTAACAGGTGTGCCTTGTTAAAAGTTAATTTGTGGATTTTTTTCCCTCAGTGCGTTTTAGCCAATCAGTTGTGTTGTGACAAGGTAGGGATGGTATACAGAAGATAACCCTATTTGGTAAAAGACCAAGTCCAAATTATGGCAAGAACAGCTCAAATAACCAAAGTGAAACGACAGTCCATCATTACTTTAAGACATGAAGGTCAGTCAATCTGGAAAAATTCAAGAACTTCAAGTGCAGTCGCAAAAACCATCAAGCGATATGATGAAAAGAAGGGAGGGTGTGTTCTGCAATAGCAAACTAGCAGGGTCAGGGCAGCCACATGTCACAAACTACCACATCTGTCCTTAAATGTGGGAACCCATGCTAATATGCTCAGTGATGTCCCAAAAGAACATGCTGTGAAGGGAGGGGGGAGGGGTGGGGGTGCGATTGGGTCTGTGATGTGTCATAGACGTGTACGAACCAACTTCCGTTTCTGGTGCCATAGGCACATAGGCCTGCGTTTCAAACAAACCAGCATGCTCATGTCTTAGAGTGTTTGTGGTCTGCCCAGCGACAGTGTGAGGCTGAGCAGCCACTTGGCTCTAGCAGTGCATTCGAAACCTGTTAAAACCCTTGTGTTAAATCAATATTAAAATAAGCGCCGGTACATACGCACAGCGGGGTGCCCTTCTATTTCTTCTCTCTCCTCTCTTTCTCATTTTCATTCTCCACCCCAGGATGACTGTGCTGAACTAAATGGCTAAATTAATTTCAGCAGTGCTCAGTAGAGCACGTACAGTGCCTTCAAAAAGGATTTCCACCCATTGACTTTTTCCTCTTTTTGTTGTTACAGCCTGAATTTCAAATGGATTCTATTGAGATTCTTTGTCTCTGGCCTAGACATAATACCCTTAATGTCAGTGGAATTAAAACATTTTTTTTTTAGTTAATAAAAAATGAACAGCTGAAATATCTTCAGTCAATAAGGATTCAACCCCTTTGTTTTGGCCTAAATAAGTCCAGGTGTAAAAATGTGCTAAATATATCACATCAGTTGCATGGACTCGCTCTGTGTGCAATAAGTGTTTTAACAGGATTTTTTTTAAACGACTGCCTCGTCTCTGTACCCCACACATACAATTACCTGTAAGGTCCCTCAGTTGAGCAGTGAATTTCAAACACAGATTCCACCAGAAAGACCAGGGAGGTTTTCCAATGCCTTGCAAAGAAGGGCACCTATTGGTAGATGGGTTAAAAGACTGAAAAGCAATCATTTTGAATATCCCTTTGAGCATGATGAAGTTAATCATTATGGTGTATCAATACACCCAGTCACTACAAAGATACAGGTGTCCTTCCTAACTCAGTTGCCGGAGAGGAAGAAAACCGCTCAGGGATTTCACTGAGGCTGCTGGTGACTTTGAGGTTTTGAGGTTTTTTTATTGGCTGGTTTAGGATAAAACTGTGGACGGATCAATAACACTGTAGTTACTCCACAATGCTAACCTAATTGACAATTGAAAGAAGGAAGCCTGTACAGATTTGTTTTATTCCAAAACATGCATCCTGCTTGCAGCAAGGCACTAGGCAAATACTGCAAAAAAAATGTGCCATAGCAATTAACACTTTAAAAAAATTCAGGACACAAATGTATGTTTTGGGGCAAATCCAATACATTACTGATTATCACTGTCCACTATGCTTGAAAATGTGGTGGCTGCGTCATGTTATAGGTATGCTTATAATCATTGAGGCCTGGGGAGTATTTCTGGATAAAAAGACACTGGGAGATTAATTCCTTTCAGCAGGACAATAACCTAGAACACAAGGCCAAATCTACACTGGAGTTGTTTACCAAGAAGACAGTGGATGCTTCTGAGTGGCAATGTTACAGTTTTGACTTTGATCTACTTGAAATTCTATGGCAAGACCTAAAAATGGTTGTCTGTATATGATCAACAGCCAATATGGCAGAGCTTGAAGAATTCTGAAAAAGAATAATGGGCAAATGTTGCACAATCCAGGTGCGGAAAGATTTAAGACTTACCCAGAAAGACTCACAGCTGTAAGCGTTGTCAAAGGTGCTTCTACAAAGTATTAACACGGGTGTGAATACTTACGTAAATTAGTTTTTCAATACATTTCCTAAAGAACTTTGTAATAATGGGGTATATTTTTTTCTAAAACACAATCTTTTTGAATTCACAACAAACTATGGAATAAGTCAATGGTTATGAATCCTTTCTGAAGTAGTCCCTGTAGAATTCCCCCAACACGAGGCTTCGCACAGCTGGTCTCGGTAACGCTTGCCCTCACCTCGTTGTCTTTTTTGTTGTTGTAAGGTTTTCCTTCTTTCCCTCTTTCTTGTGGAAGAGCTCTTCCAGTTGTGCCTTTCACCGAGCAGTTGTTGCAGTTGCTACTGTCAATTTTCTCAGTTACTAATAGTGGTAGCTGTATAGGCTGTGTTCTGTGGTTAAAAAATCCAGAAATGGCACCGTACTGGATGGTGGCCGTTTTGAAAGCGCTGACCCAACTTTGTATCTTTTGTTGTTTATTTTTTACCTTACATTTAGAGAAATTATCAGCTATCATTTCTTACAACTGAAGAAATGTCAGATTGGCAGTTGCTTAACTCAATTCCGGGTTCAGATTAAGGTGACAGGAGAACCGGCCGCCTCTTCCCTCCATTCTACTGGCCACTTGATGATGATAAGATGGATGACTTCCGATTGCAGATTTGCTACCGGAGAGACACTCAACTGCAATATTCTCTGCTTTTCTGAAACATTGGTCTCGGACAAGATCACCCCCCCCATGGCTGTCCAACTCAATGGATTCGTCATTCACCATAACGATAGGACCGCGTAGTCGAGGAAAACGAGGGGATGGGTGGGTTTGCCTCTACATCAACTTGTTAGTGTCGACCCATTGTTCACCCGTCTTGGTTAAATGCCATCAGATATTCCAACACTTTCACCTCCCGAGGGAGTTTTCAGCTGTTATCGTGACTGTTGTATGCATTTCACCTCAGGACAAGAAAAATAACAAGCTGGCACTTAACAAGTTGTACAATGTTATAACCAAGCAGGAAAACATACATTGAGGCTTCTTTTCTGGTTGCCACCTAATTAAATTCTGTGTCATTAAGAAACGTGATGCCTAACTTCCATCTACACGTCTCCCTCTACACGTCTCCCTCGCCACTAGGGGCAATAAAGACTACTGTTATTCTACCCACAAGCAAATCAGATCATGACTCCGTACTCCTGCTTCCTGTTTACAATAAGTAGCTCAAACAGGAATCACCCATGACTCGCTCAGTTGAGAAATAGTCTCCAGAACCTCTTTGCTGGCGTTGCACTCCGTCGATAACATCGAGCTAACCACCTCTGTCACCGGCTTCATTAGGAAATGCATCGACGACGTTCCCACAGTTAAGGTTTGCTGCTTCCCCACTCAAAAGTCCTGGATTAAAACTGAGGTTGGCGTTAAACTGAAGGGTAGGTCTACCGCACACAGGGCTATTGCAGACAACCCTGACTGAGGACAGGAACAAATACAAGAAGTCCCACTATGACCTCCAGAGTCATCTAACAAGAAGGACAATATAGGAATACGGTGGAATTATATTACACAGGCTCTGACACCTGCCACTTTTGTCAGGTGCTACAGCCCATTATCGGTTAAAAAGGAAGACCCAGACTTGATCTGCCTAACCCATGCCTTTCTACTAGACAAACTCAATACATTTTATGCACGCTTTGACAGTAACAATATTGTGCCGGGTGTGAGGGCCGCCACTAACCCAGAAGATTGGGTGATCTTGCTCTCCTGAGGCCGACGTACTAAAAGTCTTCAATCAGGTCAATACCTGCAGAGTCGGGGGGCCAGATGGGTATTCCAGGGCGCGTTCTCAGAGCGGAACAGCTGGCAGGTATATTCATGGTAATTTTCAACTTCTCCTTGTCCCAGTCTGTAATCCCAACATGTTTTAAGATGACCATCATCATTCCTGTTTCTATTAACTCTTAAGGCTTCATGCCACTGACTCCCATCCTGTAGCACTAACATCTGTAATCATGAAGTGCTTTGAGTGGCTGGTTATGGCCCACATCAACTCCATCACTCTAGACCAGCTCTAATTTGCATACCGCCCCAACAAATCCATAGACGATGCAATCTCAATTGCGCTCCACACTACCCTCATCCACCTAGATGAGAGCAATGCCTATGTGGGGATGCTTTTCATTGACTACAGCTCAGTGTTCAGCACAATTGTCCCCTGCAAGCTTGTCACCGAGCTGAGGACCCTGGGACTGAACATCTCCCTCTGCAACTGGATCCTGGACTTCCTGACGGGCCGACCCCAGGTGGTGAATTTAGGCAACATCACCTTCGCCACACTGACCCTCAACACAGGGGCGTGTGCTTAGTACTCCCTGTTCACCCATGACGTCACCACTGTGACGACACAATGGTGGTAGGCCTGATCACTGGCGTCGATGAGACGACAGGGAGGAGGTCAGTCGTCTCAGTGACCTGGCAGTGTGGGGCTAGAACAACAACCCCTCAACGCCAGTAAGACCAAGGAGCTGATCGTGTACTATGGGGGAGGCTGCAGTTGAGCAGGTGGAGCGCTTCAAGTTCTTGTGTCCAAGTCACTAACCTTAAAAAGGTCCATACAACCGCACAGTTTTGAAGAAGGTGCAACGGCGTCTCTTCCCCCTCTGGAGGTTAACTATTTGTCAAGGGCCCTCAAATCCTTAGCTGTACCATTTGAGAGCATCTTGTCTGACTGTATCACTGCTTGGTTTTTATTTTTTATTTTACCTTTATTTAACTAGGCAAGTCAGTTAAGAACAAATTCTTATTTTCAATGACGGCCTAGGAACAGTGGGTTAACTGCCTGTTCAGGGGCAGAACGACAGATTTGTACCTTGTCAGCTCGGGGATTTGAACTTGCAACCTTCCGGTTATTAGCCCAACGCTCCAACCACTAGGCTACCCTGCCGCCCCAAATGGCAATAGCACAATCTAAACACAATTCCCCATAATGACGAAACGAAAAGTAAAAAAAAAAAGAAAAAGTTTGCTAATTTAATAAAAAATAAACGGATACCATATTTACATACGTTTTCAGACCCTTTGCTATTAGACACAAAATTGAGCTCATGTGCATCCTGTTTCCATTGATCATGCTTGAGGTCTTTCTTCAACTTCATTGGAGTCTACCTGTGGTAAATTCAATTGATTGGACATGATTTGGAGAAGTACACACCTGTCTATATAAGGTCCCACAGATGACCGTGCATGTCAGAGCAAAAGCCATGAGGTCGAAGGAATTGTCCGTAGAGCTCCGAGACAGGATTGTTTCGAGGCACAGATCTGGGGAAGTGTACCAAAACATTTCTGCAGCATTGAAGAACACGGTGGCCTCCATCATTCTTAAATAGAAGTTTAGAACCACAAAGTCTCTTCCTAGAGCTGGCCGACCAGCCAAACTGAGAAATCGGGAGAGAAGGACCTTGGTCAGGGATGTGACCAAGAAACCGATGGTCACTCTGACAGCGCTCTAGAGGTCCTCTGTGGAGAACCTTTCAGAAGGACAACCATCTATGCCACACTCCACCAATTAGGCCTTTATGGTAGAGTGGCCAGATGGAAGCCACTCCTTAGTAAAAGGCACATGACAGCCCGCTTGGAGTTTGCCAAAAGGCACCTAAAGGACTCTCAGACCATGAGAAACAAGATTCTCTGGTCTGATGAAACCAAGATTGAACTTTTTGGCCTGAATTCCAATTGTCATGTCTGGAGGAAACCTGGCACCGTCCCTGCAGCAAAGCATGGTGGTGGCAGCATGATGCTGTGGGGATGTTTTTCAGCGGCAGGGACTGGGAGACTAGTCAGGATCGAGGAAAGCGGAATGGAGCAAAGTACAGAGAGAATCTTGATGAAAAGCTGCTCCAGGGCTTTCAGGATCTCAGACTAGGGGCGAAGGTTCACCTTCCAACAAGACAACGAACCTGAGCACACAGCCAAGACAATGCAGGAGTGGCTTCAGGACAAGTTTCTGAATTAGAGGTCGACCGATTTAATCGGCACGGTCCATTTTTTAAAATTATGGGCCGATTTTCAAGTTTTCATAGCAATCGGTAATCAGCCTTTTTGGATGCCGATTACATTGTAATCCACGAGGAAATGGCGTGGCAGGCTTGACCACCTGTTACGCGAGTGCAGCGTCAAAAGGACCTTGTGGCTGGATAAGCAAGGTAAATTGCTAGCTAGCATTAAACTTATCTTTATCAAAAAAATCAATCTTAACACAATCACCAGTTAACTACACATGGTTGATGATATTACTAAGTTAACTAGCTTGTCCTGTGTTGCATATAATCAATGCGGTGCTTGTTTATTTATCATCGAATCACAGCCTACTTCGCCAAACGGGTGATGATTTTAAAATCAATACACAGAAGTATATATTTTTTTAAACCTGCATATTTAGTTAAAAGAAATGCATGTTAGCAGGCAATATTAACTAGGGAAATTGTCACTTCTCTTGCGTTCTGTGCAAGCAGAGTCAGGGTATATGCAACAGTTTGCGCCGCCTGGCTCGTTGCGAACTGTGTGAAGACCATTTCACCCTAAGAAAGACCGTAATAAATTTGTCCGAATTTTAACTAATTATGACATAACATTGAAGGTTGTACAATGTTAGAGCAATATTTAGACTTATGGATGCCACCTGTTTGATAAAATATGGAACGGTTCCGTATTTCACTGGAAGAATAAGTGTTTTATTTTCAAAATTATAGTTTCCGGATCTGACCATCTTAATTGTCAAAGGCTCGTATTTCTGTGTTTATTATAATGAAGTCTATGATTTGATAGAGCAGTCCGACTGTGCAGTGGTAGGCAGCAACAGGCTCATACGCATTCATTCAAACAGCACTTTCCTGCGTTTGCCAGCAGCTCTTAGCAATGCTTGATGCACAGCACTGTTTATGACTTCAAGCCTGTGTACTCCCGAGATTAGAAATATTAAAGTGCCTGTAAGAACATCCAATAGTCAAAGGTATATGAAATACAAATGGTATAGAGAGAAATAGTTGACGCGTCATAATTCCGATATTAACTACAACCTAAAACTTCTTGACTGGGAATATTGAAGAACTGCGAATATTGAACCACCAGCTTTCATATGTTCTCATGTTCTGAGAAAGGAATTTAAATGTTAGCTTTTTTACATGGGACATATTGTACTTTTACTTTCTTCTCCAACACTTTTGCACTATTTAAACCATCGGACGCACAAAAAGCTTATTTTTCTCCAGTTTTTTTTGCTGAAGTTTGTTTACATTCCTGTTGGTGAGCATCCATCCTTTACCAAGATTATCCATCTACCTGACAGGTGGGGCATATCAAGAAGTTGATTGAACAGCATGATCATTACACAGGTGCACCTTCTGTCGGGGACTATAAAGGCCACTAAAATGTGCAGTTTTGTCACATAGATGTCTCAAGTTGTGAGGTGAGCAAGACAATGGAGATAATCAAGGACTACAGGTAAATGAGGGCTGAATTGAATGTTTATTTCTTTATCATAAGCTGCCTCCAACGTCGTTGTAGGGAATTTGGCAGTTCGTCCAACTGGCCTCCCGACCGCAGACCATATGTATAGCATTGTGTGGGCCAGTGGTTTGCTGATGTCAACGTGAACAAAGTGCCCCATGATGGGGTTGTGGTATGGGCAGGCATAAGCTACTGACAATGAACACAATTGCATTTTATTAATGGGAATTTGAGACGCATTGTGAGGCCCATACATTAAAAAAAATAAAGCATTCTGTGATCATCAAATCTGTATTCCCAGTTGTGAAATCTATTGATTTGGGCCTACTTTATTTATTTCAATTTACTGATTTATTCATATGAACTTTAACTCTGTAAAATCTTAAATGTGCATTTCTTTGTTTGTTTGTTTTGTTCTGTATATATTGTTCTGTATTATTTCATTGTTGGAGTTAGAGCCTGCAAAAAAATAATTTCACTGTACTTGTGCATGTGACATGAACTTGAAACCAGTTGTTAGTGGGCTAGCTAGGTGGCGGTAACCTCAGCAAATTTGCTAGTCAAAGTTAGGAGTAGGAGTGATGTGACGGTGACTTACATCCTGGCCCCTTTTATTTGTGTGTTTTTGCTTCTTATCTTAAGGCATGTGAAGTTAACATATGTCAACTGAAAGAAACTTCTCTAACTTTTGAACCAGTACGCCTGATTCACCTAGTGAACTAATCATCAAGCTCTTGATTAGTTCAATTAGATTGGCTGGTGGGGGAATGGAACAAACGTTCATTTGCTGAACTAGACTGGGCACTGGTCCAAGCAGGTTTGGAAATGGAATATGTTGCATTGAAAGATCCCTATGGTATGAAATATTGGCATTCATTGCCATTATCCATGTGTCTAACTGGTGGACACAGATGACAGACATTGGTGGTTGTTGGGATTTCAGAAGTCCACTGTCTCATATTATACTCAAACAGGTCACATTGACAATACAGTTTGTCATCTTCACTAGCAAGACACATTTTGCATATCTTTTGTCCATGGTTTAATAAATAATCTCTCCCTCCTCTTCCCTATGCTCTCCATCTCGGTCCACAGAATGTCATCAGAGTACAAGAGTCTGGATCCCTCTGACCACGGACCGTCTCCTCCCCTGAGCAGCACTGGGGGGGGCTCCCCTTCAGACAGCCCCTCCCCTGCCTCCACAGAAAGGCGCCCCCGTGGCCGGCCTCGTAAGGATGCAGGCGCGCCCACGCGAGTACCCACACAAAAGAAGTAGGTCCCATTCGCTCTAACCTTGGTGTGACGCTTAGTGGGGGGTGCCTGTGCTTGGGTTTGACTGCTTTGCTGATGGTGTCGCCCTCCATGGTTTCACTGGGCCGTGTGGCATTTGGCCAGTCTTATGTTATCCTTTTTGGTGTATTTTACGAAGCAGTTTAGTTGTTCTGTAGGGGGTCTTTGTTTTTGGTGGAAGTGAGATGTAAAGGTTTAATTCATATTGTAAAGGATAAAAACACCATTAAGTCTACCGACTGATCTCTCTGTGGCTGGTTCAAGCTCAATCTTGCCATTTCTTTCAAATCAGTTTTTTTTCTTCAATTGGTAATAATCGCCCTGCCTCATCCCCACAACCCCATAGGTCCACTAAATCAATTTATTAAGTACCATGAATTATTAAATCTGCTACTCACTACTAGGCCTCCCAAATGAATCATACGAGTGCAAGGAAGGGCATGTGAGCTGATGTGACTGCAGGGATAACCCAAGTTAACCCCGAACATTACACGTGGGGATGGGGATTTGTGTGTGTGTGTTTGGAGAGGGAAGGAGAATCACGAAGCGTGACGTGGATCTAAGCTATGCACAGATTCCACCTCGAGGAGCCACTCAAGTGTTTCGAGGTGCATTAGCACTGAGGAAGCTGAGCGCCCGCGAGGCACACAAGGAGATGCTGCCTAGAAACAAACAATGTACGCGGGCGGCTATTAATGTTTTTCTCTTTTGGTTGTTACATCTATGTCTCCGAGATATCCCCACTTTCATCTTTTCACGTGGCAAGACTCGTAAAGGAGAGAAAGTATTGCTTTCATCCTGGTGTCTTATTTGTCTGTCATTCCTATGTAGCTACCTTCTATCAGTGTACAACAAAACCAACTCGGAAGAACTGTAGGAGATGGACTGTTCAAATGACATGGAGAAGGAGTACATTGTAATTTTGTGGGGAGGGGGTTTGATCTTCAGATGGAGGGTGTGCTTGGTTACTTCCTACTAATGTGACATCCACTGAGTGGTGTGCAACAAGCCTTTGTTAGCTAAGATAGCTGCACAGGGGAACATTGGGGCCTCCTCTTTATAGATAGAGTAATGTTCCTCATACGCACCACGCTGATATCGGCCACATCATAGGCCCTTTCCCACCTGGACAAAACGAACACCTATGTGAGAATGATGTTCATTGACGACAGCTCAGCGTTCAACACCATAGTGCCCATTAAGCTCATCACTAAGCTAAGGACTGTGGGACTAAACACCTCCCTCTGCAACTGGATCCAACTGGATCCTGGACTTCCTGACTCCAACACCATCATTAAGTTGGCTGACGACACAACAGTGGTAGGCCTGATCACCAACAACGAAAAGACAGCCTATAGGGAGGTCAGAGATCTGGCAGTGTGGTGCCAGGACATCAACCTCTCTTTCAATGTGATCAAGACAAAGGAGATGATCGTGGATTACAGGAAAAGCCACGCCGATCAGGCCCCCATTAACGTCGATGGGACTGAAGTGGAGCTGGTCGAGAGTTTCAAGTTCCTTGGTGTCCACATCACCTACAAACTATCATGGTCCAAACACAAGACAGTCGTGAAGAGAGCACGACAACCCCTTTTCCCCCTCAGGAGACTGAAAAGATTTTGCATGGGTCCCCAGATACTCAATGTTCTACAGCTGCGCCATCGAGAGCATCCTGACCAGTTGCATCACTTCCTGGTATGGAAACTGCTAGGCATTCGACCGTAAGGCTCCACAGAGGGTAGTGCGTATGGCCCAGTACATCACTGGGGCCTAGCTTCCTGCCATCCTGGACCTAAATGCTAGGTGTTTTTCACACCGCTGCTACTCACTGTTTATTATCTATGCATAGTCACTTTACCCCTACCTACATGTACATATTACCTCGACTAACCCGTACCCCCGAACGTTGACTCGGTACTGCTACCCCCTGTATATAGCCTTGTTATTGTTATTTTATGCTTTAGTTTATTTAGTAAATATTTTCTTAACCAACAACGCACTTCAAGAAATAGAGTTAAGGTTCTTGTAAGTTAACATTTCACAGTAAGGTCTACACCTGTTGTATTGGGCGCGTGTGACAAATAAAATTTGATTTGAGTTTGATTAGCATGGCACCTGACACTGCAGGTAGAAACGCCATGGGGCTGAATAGCTGATGGCGCTTTGCACGCTAACACTGTCACAGTACCGTATGTACTCTGCCTTGGGGGCGACTGCCTAACAAGCGGCCTTAGTGTATTTCCAGTTTGTTGCCCTTCATATAAATAGTATTGGATAGAAACGCCAACTGAGAACCCACAATCCTGAGGTCCTTTTTGACAGCCCCGCCACTTGGTTTGGTATAAAGGGATGAGGCTAGAGAAATGTAACCACTCAAATTCATGCGCTATGGATGCAACCAACAGTCATATGATTGGCTACGACAGCTGTACTAAGCTAATGAGGTGTGTGTGTGTGCACGCGTATGTACAGTGCATTCGGGAAGTATTCGGTCTTCTGGACATTTCCACATTTTGTTACGTTACAGCCTTATTCAAAAATTGATAGTTTTTGTTGTCCTCATCAATCTACACACAATACCCCATAATGGCAAAGTAAAAACAGGTTTTTAGATAGTTTTAATACATTTGCATAATTATTCAGACCCTTTACTCAGTACTTTGTATAAGCACCTTTTGGCAGCGATTACAGCCTCGAGTCTTATTGGGTATGACGCTACAAGCTTGGCACACCTGTCTTTCAGGTCTCTCCAGAGATGTTAGCTCGGATTAAATTCCGGGTTCTGGCTGGGCCACTCAAGGACATTCAGAAACTTGTCGCAAATCCACTCCTGCGTTGTCTTGGCTGTGTGCTTAGTGTCATTGTCCTGTTGGAAGGTGAACCTTCACCCCAGTCTGAGGTCCTGAGCGCTCTGGAACAGGTTTTCATCAAGAATCTCTCTGTACTTAGCTCCGTTAATATTTCCCTCGATCCTGACTAGTCTCCCAGTCCCTGCTGCTGAAAAACATCCCCACAGCATGATGTTGCCACCACCATGCTTCACTGTAGGGATGGGCCAGGTTTACTCCAGACGTGACGCTTGGCATTCAAGCCAAAGTGTTCAATCTTAGTTTCATCAGACCAGAGAATCTTGTCCTTTAGGTGCCTTTTGGCAAACTCCAAGCGGGCTGTCATGTGCCTTTTTACTGAGGAGTGGCTTCCATCTGGCCACTCTACCATAAATGCCTGGTTGTTGGAGTGCTGCAGAGATGGTTGTCCTTCTGGAAGTTTCTCCCATCTCCACAGAGGAACTCTAGAGCTCTGTCAGTGCTGCAGATATTTTTTGGTACCCTTCCCCAGATCTGTGCCTCGGCTCAATCCTGTCTCGGAGCTCTACGGATATTTCTGTCAATTGTGGGACCTTTATATAGGCAGGTGTGTGCCTTCACAAATCATGTCCAATCAATTGAATTTACATTTTACATTTACATTTAAGTCATTTAGCAGACGCTCTTATCCAGAGCTACTTACAAATTGGTGCATTCACCTTATGACATCCAGTGGAGCAGCCACTTTACAATAGTGCATCTAAATCTTTTAAGGGGGGTGAGAAGGATTACTTTATCCTATCCTAGGTATTCCTTAAAGAGGTGGGGTTTCAGGTGTCTCCGGAAGGTGGTGATTGACTCCGCTGTCCTGGCGTCGTGAGGGAGTTTGTTCCACCATTGGGGGGCCAGAGCAGCGAACAGTTTTGACTGGGCTGAGCGGGAACTGTACTTCCTCAGTGGTAGGGAGGCGAGCAGGCCAGAGGTGGATGAACGCAGTGCCCTTGTTTGGGTGTAGGGCCTGATCAGAGCCTGGAGGTACTGAGGTGCCGTTCCCCTCACAGCTCCGTAGGCAAGCACCATGGTCTTGTAGCGGATGCGAGCTTCAACTGGAAGCCAGTGGAGAGAGCGGAGGAGCGGGGTGACGTGAGAGAACTTGGGAAGGTTGAACACCAGACGGGCTGCGGCGTTCTGGATGAGTTGTAGGGGTTTAATGGCACAGGCAGGGAGCCCAGCCAACAGCGAGTTGCAGTAATCCAGACGGGAGATGACAAGTGCCTGGATTAGGACCTGCGCCGCTTCCTGTGTGAGGCAGGGTCGTACTCTGCGGATGTTGTAGAGCATGAACCTAAAGGAACGGGCCACCGCCTTGATGTTAGTTGAGAACGACAGGGTGTTGTCCAGGATCACGCCAAGGTTCTTAGCGCTCTGGGAGGAGGACACAGTGGAGTTGTCAACCGTGATGGCGAGATCATGGAACGGGCAGTCCTTCCCGGGAGGAAGAGCAGCTCCGTCTTGCCGAGGTTCAGCTTGATGTGGTGATCCGTCATCCACACTGATATGTCTGCCAGACATGCAGAGATGCGATTCGCCACCTGGTCATCAGAAGGGGAAAGGAGAAGATTAATTGTGTGTCGTCTGCATAGCAATGATAGGAGAGACCATGTGAGGTTATGACAGAGCCAAGTGACTTGGTGTATAGCGAGAATAGGAGAGGGCCTAGAACAGAGCCCTGGGGACGCCAGTGGTGAGAGCGCGTGGTGAGGAGACAGATTCTCGCCACGCCACCTGGTAGGAGCGACCTGTCAGGTAGGACGCAATCCAAGCGTGGGCCGCGCCGGAGATGCCCAACTCGGAGAGGGTGGAGAGGAGGATCTGATGGTTCACAGTATCGAAGGCAGCCGATAGGTCTAGAAGGATGAGAGCAGAGGAGAGAGAGTTAGCTTTAGCAGTGCGGAGGGCCTCCGTGATACAGAGAAGAGCAGTCTCAGTTGAATGACTAGTCTTGAAACCTGACTGATTTGGATCAAGAAGGTCATTCTGAGAGAGATAGCGGGAGAGCTGGCCAAGGACGGCACGTTCAAGAGTTTTGGAGAGAAAATAAAGAAGGGATACTGGTCTGTAGTTGTTGACATCGGAGGGATCGAGAGTAGGTTTTTTCAGAAGGGGTGCAACTCTCGCTCTCTTGAAGACAGAAGGGACGTAGCCAGCGGTCAGGGATGAGTTGATGAGGGAGGTGAGGTAAGGGAGAAGATCTCCGGAAATGGTCTGGAGAAGAGAGGAGGGAATAGGGTCAAGCGGGCAGGTTGTTGGGCGGCCGGCCGTCACAAGACGCGAGATTTCATCTGGAGAGAGAGGGGAGAAAGAGGTCAGAGCACAGGGTAGGGCAGTGTGAGCAGAACCAGCGGTGTCGTTTGACTTAGCAAACGAGGATCGGATGTCGTCGACCTTCTTTTCAAAATGGTTGACGAAGTCATCTGCAGAGAGGGGAGGAGGAGGGGGAGGAGGATTCAGGAGGGAGGAGAAGGTGGCAAAGAGCTTCCTAGGGTTAGAGGCAGATGCTTGGACTTTAGAGTGGTAGAAAGTGGCTTTAGCAGCAGAGACAGAAGAGGAAAATGTAGAGAGGAGGGAGTGAAAGGATGCCAGGTCCGCAGGGAGGCGAGTTTTCCTCCATTTCCGCTTGGCTGCCCGGTGCCCTGTTCTGTGAGCTCGCAATGAGTCGTCGAGCCACGGAGCAGGAGGGGAGGACCGAGCCGGCCTGGAGGATAGGGGACATAGAGAATCAAGGGATGCAGAAAGGGAGGAGAGGAGGGTTGAGGAGGCAGAATCAGGAGAAAGGTTGGAGAAGGTTTGAGCAGAGGGAAGAGATGATAGGATGGAAGAGGAGAGAGTAGCGGGGGAGAGAGAGCGAAGATTGGGACGGCGCGATACCATCCGAGTAGGGTCAGTGTGGGAAGTGTTGGATGAGAGCAAGAGGGAAAAGGATACAAGGTAGTGGTCGGAGACATTACCACAGGTGGACTCCAATCAAGTTGAAGAAACAGCTCAAGGATGATCAATGGAAACAGGATGCACCTGAGCTACATTTAGTCTCATAGCAAAGGGTCTGAATACTTATGTAAATGAGGTATTTCTGTTTTTTATTTTAAATATTGGGTATTGTGTTTAGATTGAAGAGAAAAATAAAGAATATATTTTTTAAAATAAGTCTAAAGTAACAAAGTGGGAAAGTCGATATCTAAATACTTTCGGAATGACTGTAAGGTATTTATGTAGGCCTATAGTATTTATTATTATTATTATTTGAAAAGGCCATTGGACATTCCAAAATGTCCCAGATTGTCTTAAAACTCCTGGGTGCAACTTAGTGGTATTGAAAACTCGTAACAGCTTGGCAGGCCTAGACAAAATGTCACCTGGGCTGATTATGGGCCATAAACACATGACTGGTGTTAAAATGATCTCACCACTGACTTCCTAGGAAAATGTGTATATGGGTGACGCTGTGTGCTCCTGGTCTGTTTGTCTAGTAGTATTCTTCTGAGGTGTGTGTGTGTGTAAACTTGTGTAAATATTTGTATGAACGTAACAAGAATCAACAACTGAGACATAAACTGAACAAGTCCCACAGACGTGACGACCAGAAATGGAATAAAATGTCCCTGAACAAAGGGGCGGGGGGTCAAAATCAAAAGTAACAGTCAGTATCTGGTGTGGCCACCAGCTGCATTAAGTACTGCAGTGCATCTCCTCCTCATGGACTGCACCAGAGTTGCAACTTCTTGCTGTGAGATGTTACCCCATTCTTCCATCAAGGCACCTGCAGGTTCCCGGACATTTCTGAGGGGAATGGTCCTCACCCTCCGAACCAACAGGTCCCAGACGTGCTCAATGAGATTGAGATCCGGGCTCTTCGCTGGCCATGGCAGAACACTGACATTCTTGTCTTGCAGGAAATCACTCACAATACGAGCAGTATGGCTGGTGGCATTGTCATGCTGGAGGGTCATGTCAGGTTGACATGATGCACAGCTTTGAGATTGCCTGCAATGACAACAAGCTCAGTCAGACGATGCTGTGACACACTGCCCCAGACCATGACGGACCCTCCACCTCCAAATTGATCCCGATCCTGAGTACAGGCCTCGGCGTAACTCTCATTCATTCAACGATAAACGTGACCATCACACCTGGTAAGACAAAACCACGACTCTTAAGTGAAGAGCACTTTTTGCCAGTCCTGTCTGGTCAAGCGACGGTGGGTTTGTGCCCGTAGGCGACGTTGTTGCCGGTGATGTCTGGTGAGGTCCTGCCTTACAACAGGCCTACAAGCCCTCAGTCCAGCCTCTCTGTCTATTGCGCACATTCTTAGCACTAATGGAGGGATTTGGCATTCCTGGTGTAACTCAGGCAGTTGTTGCCATCCTGTACCTGTCCCGCAGGTGTGATGTTCGGATGTACCGATCCTGTGCAGGTGTTGTTACACGTGGTCTGCCACTGCGAGGACGGTCAGCTGTCCGTCCTGTCTCCCTGTAGTGCTGTCTTAGGCGTCTCGCAGTACGGACATTTCAATTTATTGCCCTGGCCACATCTGCAGTCCTCATGCCTCCTTGCCACATGCCTAAGGCACGTTCACCCAGATGAGCAGGGACCCTGGGCATCTTTCTTTTGGTGTTTTTGAGTCAGTAGAAAGGCCTCTTTAGTGTCCTTTCATAACTGTGACCTTAATCGCCAACCATCTGTAAGCAGTTAGTGTCTTAACGACCGTTCCAAGGGTGCTTCTTCATTAATTGTTTATGGTTCATTGAACAAGCATGGGAAACAGTGTTTAAACCCTTTACAATGAAGATCTGTGAAGTTATTTGCATTTTTACGAATTATCTTTGAACGACAGGGTCCTGAAAAAGGGACATTTCTTCATTTGCTGAGTTTATATACACATACTATATACACACCATTCAAAAGTTTTGGGTCACTTAGAAATGTCATTTTTTTAAAAAGAAAAGCAAAAATAATGTCAATTAAAATAACATCAACATTGATCAGAAATACAGATATATTGATCAGAATCAACATTGATCAGAAATGCAGTGTAGACGTTGTTAATGTTGTAAATGAATATTGTAGATGGAAAGGCTGATATTACATAGGCGTACAAAGGCCCATTATCAGAAACCATCACTCCTGTGTTCCAATGACACGTTGTGTTATCTAATCCAAGTCTAATTTTAAAAGGCTAATTGATTATTAGAAACCGTTTTGCAATTATGTTAGCACAGCTGAAAACTGTTGTACTGATTTAAAGAAGCAATAAACTGGCTTTCTTTAGACTAGTTGAGTATCTGGAGCATCAGCATTTGTGGGTTTGATTACAGGCTCAAAATGGCCAGAAACTAAGAACTTTCTTCTGAAACTCGTCAGTCTATTCTTGTTCTGAGAAAAGAAGGCTATTCCATGCGAGAAATTGCCAAGGAACCGAAGATCTGGTACAACGCTGTGTTCTACTCCCTTCACAGAACAGCGCAAACTGTCTCTAACCAGAATAGAAAGAGGAGTGGGAGGTCCCGGTGCACAACTGAGCAGGAAGACAAGTACATTAGTGTCTAATTTGAGAAACGTCTGTCTATTTTTATTTTTTGGCAATGATGCAGACAATAACATTGAAGCCACAATCTATCTGCAATATTAAAGCTGATCAACCTACTAAAAAATAAAGGATATTGCACCATTTGCTGTCAAGGGTACTGTTCCCTTTTCCTCCTGTCCCTCATTTTGTTCTGAAGGCAAGCTTGTCCCTAGACCCACTATGTCACTGAAGTGTCTCTCTGCCAGCAGCAAGCCAGGCTGTTTTTATTTTATTTATTTGTTTACAAAGAGTGCAAAAGCTTGGAGTACCTCTTCTGAGTGGGCTTGCATAACCCAATGGCTGCTGCATGTGGAAATGTCTCCTGTGTAGGCTATGCCCAAGGGGTCAGGGCAATGAATCACTGACTGTTACCTGACCATCTAAATGGCCGGCCTGGTTCGTTCTGGGAACAGCTGTCAATCATGAGAGTGTTTTACAAATTCTTGTAAATGTAATATGGATCCTTATTAAGCTATAGCAGTGCAGGATGTTATGTGAAATGTTATTGATGTCATCTGTGAAATGGGTGCCCCCCTTTTTTTTTTGTGGTCAGACTAGTTCCTATTGATTTGGCCTAAAATAACACCAGTACTCTCTCACAAACACAGATATCCTCGTCGGTGTTGTACTTTATCGGTCTGACAAACTCTCACTGACCCACGTGAGCTTTGTGTCTCTGTGTGGCAGTAGTGCGTTATAGTAGTTTTTCTGGTTGCCAGGACTCACCCCCAAAGCCCAACCTAGGACAGTAATAACCATACCACTGTTTTCTGTGGAGGAGTTTCAACTAAAGTCCTAGGTCTACGTATTTCTTAGGGGTCTCTTGCACATTCTGGATGGGTTAACGGTTCATTTCATTGACCCTTGTTTGCTTTTGGTTGGAGGGAAGGTATGTCCCGTGTTGAGTCAGCATATCAGAGGTTTCTAGCCTCTAACATTGGGATTGTTGTTGAAGCTGTTAACCAATTGCTTGTAGAAGCTTGCTCTGTAAGCTGGAAATGTAAAACCGGAGAGGTAATGGTTAAATGGCATGCTGGGAAGTAGCTACAGAGAAGGTGGTGTGCCTCAGCCCAGCCAGTGTACCCATGCCAGGATTTCGTCACTGCCTTGGGAGGTGGAACTACTTGCAACAGCAGTTTATAATTTTTTTCTTTCTCCCTCTCTCACTCCCCCACTACCACTGTGTGTCTCACTGTGTGTCTCACTGTGTGTCTCACTGTGTGTCTCACTGTAGTAGAGACCAACTCACTGGATGTTTTTTGTGACTGGTTGTGTTCAGTACCACATGATTTTTAGTGGTTCTAAAGTGAAAGATCATGCATAGAATTGGGATCATCAGGACTAGATGCAGCATTTAGCTTGGTGTTTGGTGACGAGAAACTTTTTATGTGAACCAGTGATTAGATTGTTTTTCAGAATCAGTCTAACGGGAGCCTGAACCTGGAACTTGGGCTCATAACTTGTCATAATGACTCTTACTTTATGAACCTTCTATTGTACCAGAGGTGGCTTGTGATTAGGACCAGCCTACCCCTGTGAGACTGTACACCAGAGTTTCCCAAGAGTTCCATATGACATCACAGGGAGGGAGAGAGGGAAGCTACACAGGTCCCAGTGGTTTGCTCTTGTCACTCTGGCTTTGGCTAGCGGGTGTTTTATCTGCCTTTGGGTTACTCATTAGCCCACATTTCATCACTTGTTAACCTCTGTGCTGCACAGTAGGCACGACGGGTACACGTAAAATCCATTTGGTTGCCCCGGCTTGGCAAAACCCGAGGACTGTGGGTAGTCAGATGGGCATGACGCATGTATTATGCAGTGCCTGTCTAACAGTGAGCATCACCGTACATCTGGCTTTCTTCTAGTTTGTTTCAAGGTCTCATGGGGTTCGGCATTGTTTGGCTTCATGCATGGATTACTCAACGAATCCCTACGAGGACTTTGAGAGGCTCTGTTTTTTTATCTGGTTGTAAACGTCAAGGTTGCATACATTGACTGATATGTTTGTCTTGTGACTTAAGATTAGTCCTTGCATTCTTTTTGCAAACCGGGCTTACTCGACATAGTTGTTGTTCTATCCAGGGGTGGTAATGGACAACTCTTCCAACACCGTTGGAAAAACAACACAGTGACCGTTAACATAAAATGTCAAGTGGAAATCCTGATTTATTCTAGGGGCAGCCGCAGCTCCACCATCACCTAAACTGACATTCATGCCCAGCATATTGTTCAACTAAGCCACTGTTTAGAAGTGTTTTCAGGTTCCCCAGCCGCAGCTCCACCATCACCTAAACTGACATTCATGCCCAGCATATTGTTAAACTAAGCCACTGTTTAGAAGTGTTTTCAGGTTCCCCAGCCGCAGCTCCACCATCACCTAAACTGACATTCATGCCCAACATATTGTTCAACTAAGCCACTGTTTAGAAGTGTTTTCAGGTTCCCCAGCCGCAGCTCCACCATCACCTAAAATGACATTCATGCCCAACATATTGTTCAACTAAGCCACTGTTTAGAAGTGTTTTCAGGTTTCCCAGCCGCAGCTCCACCATCACCTAACCTGACATTCATGCCCAGCATATTGTTCAACTAAGCCACTGTTTAGAAGTGTTTTCAGGTTCCCCAGCCGCAGCTCCACCATCACCTAACCTGACATTCATGCCCAGCATATTGTTAAACTAAGCCACTGTTTAGAAGTGTTTTCAGGTTCCCCAGTACCCTAGGAAACCTACTCTTCATCATAACTTTTCAGGTCTGGCTTCCACCATTCCACTTTTACCTGTCAAGTCCTTTTACTTCAGTTGTTTGGGAGCCAACTTTCCAGAGTATAACTGAGAATACATTGTGCAGTCAAGCATATCAACACTAAAGTGACCATGTCGACCATAGCAATGCTACGGTGACCATAGCAATGCTGCTGTGGCCATGGCGACCATGACAACACTGAGGTGGCTATGGTGACCATAGCAAGTGATGCTCAAAGCTAGAGCCATTTAGAGAAGTCATAGAAATGGTAGTTGTGGTTGGCATGAATTTCTGACAAGTAAAACCAATACCATGCAGAATGAAGGCGGTATAAAATGAAAAGCAGTGAGTTAGGCTGCTAGTTCTGTAATATTATTATCCGTAGTTTACTATGCTCTGTGTGGAAGGGAGAGGAGGGGTCTGGCCAGGCCTGTTAACCTGGATTAAACCTGTTCCAGGCCACGACAATGGCCTTGCATTTTCAATGATGTAGGTCATTGATCAGAGCGCTGGGAGTCGGTTGCCGACGGCAGCATCCGTAGCGGTGTCCTTCTCATCCTAGAAACCCAACCCTGGTCACCCGATGCCTTGGCCCTGGACCTCGCCACGGCATTGTGGCAGGTTAGCTATTTTCATCATGAATTTTGTTCTGGAGGCAGCTCTGCAGGGTGGTCACGAGCTGACACATTTAAAACCTAACTTTCACCCTAACCACACTGCTAACCTTAATGCCTAACCCTAGCCTTAAATTAAGACCAAAATGCACATTTTTGTTTTCATAGATTTTTTTTTACAATCTAGCCAATTTTGAATTTTAAATGGGCCTATCTAAGGGGATATCGCTCAGTTTTGCCTCCAGGACAAAACTCATGACAACAAACGGTAACCTGCCGCATTGTGAGAA